>NC_038253.2:18326683-18455377 GCF_000004515.6 Glycine max
TGTATGATGGTCACTTGACAAAGCCTTGAAATCCGCACACTCAAAGATTCACAAGTAGATATGAAATTTAAAATTAATGGAACAATAGAAAATATTTAACAATTAAATAAACAATAATAAATATTTATATTCAATTAAAATATAAAACTTTTGAATTTAAACAATCACAAACATAATTTAACAAAAAAAAACATTATTCTAATAACATTAAAGATGCATAACATAAAAAATGTTATAACTTACATAATTAATACAAATAATATATACATCTATCACATAATTTTAAAAATATATGTAAACATTTTTAAGGGGAAAAAATTGCATACATACAGTGAAAATGAGTTTTTGTTGTGTGCTCTTTCAAGATACATAATAAGATAAGCATAATTTTATTGTACATAAGCAAATTGTCTACAACAAAAATATATTTATGTTATGTACCTCAAAAGAAACATACAACAAAGATGTACTACTATACATAGTCTCTACATGTATAATGGAAATACATCTTCATTGTGTGATTCCATTGTACATAAACAAATTGTATATATTGAAAATACATTTACATTGCTGTGCCAATTATAAAAAAAAAAATAGAATGAAATCATTTCGTTGGAACAAAACCCCAAAAAAAATGTGTTTGCCATGTACCACTACAACGATAACAAAGATGAGCATAGAGCTCGATAATGTAGTAGAAAAGTCAACAAAGTGGGAGAAAAGGATCTAACTTCTCTGTTATCCTTTTCCTAGTTGTTCCTGTATTGCCCATTCAAAATAACATTGCATAACAGTTGTGTTAATATTTAATTGTGGACCTACTCCATAAAAATCATAAAAACTATGTGGTTTTGAAGGGGCAGTACAGAGACAGCTTGAGAAGGGACAACACAGAAGCCAGCTTGGGAGAAAAACAAGAGATTTGAGAGGAGAAATGAGAGGGGGAAGGGGTGCAGCGGGGTGAGAGCTAATAGGGGTGGGATAGTCTTTTAGGATATTTTGAAAAGTTATGGGTGGAAATAGCAATATAAGTGGTGATAATAGTGATTTGAAAATTTTATTGGGCAAAAATCAGCTTGGACCAAGATGCACAAAAGTTTTGTTGGTCCAAGATGGACAAAATTTGTCTTTGGTCGATCAACTGCTCAAAATCATTGTACTCGTTAACTGCCCTTAACATCGAGCTATTTTTTGCTTGTTTCAATTAATGAATTTTAATATTTTATTTAGGACTTAAATATATTTTTAGCATCTATAAAATTAATGAGTTTTGATTTTGGTTTTTGAGAAAATTTTCCTTTGATTATCATCCCTCAAAAATCCAAATAATTGTTTTTGGTCTATGTAAAATGAACAAATTTTGATTTTGCTCCCTATAAAAGGATTTTTTAGTTTTATTCCTCAAAAATTCAAAACCATTGTTTTTGGTCCCTAACATTCATTTTAGGGAGCTACAAAAAAAAATCTAGACTTAAAAAAAGTTTCTCAGCAAGAAGGGTTTTTTTTTAATATATAGGCGTAAGCATAACAAGGTTGTGACGATATATATAGGCATTCGTAAGTGTTATAAGGCTGTGACGATAAATATAAGCATAAGCGTTTATAAGGTTGTGATGATGATTATAGTAGTAGGCATAAGAAGAAATTGTACCTTAAAAAACTAAGGTTTTGTTTGTTACGATCAGATTTTTCATTCTTTTTGGAGCTCCAATAATTGGAGTCTTGCTCCTTAGTTTTTTTTTTTTGTTCAAAAAAAGCAAGAAGGTTTTTTTCAGGCATTTATTCTAGACTGAAAAAAATACTGGAATTGTGAGATACAATATATTTTGAGTATTTTTCAGTTAATTTGACCGTTAGGATAACATAGTTTTCTTATGGTGTTAGGTTAGGACCTAGGACTCTCAAAATTGGGCATGAACCAAAGATATTTAAGAAGACAAACCCAAGTTATGGTGTTCTCATCTCATGTTGGATCTAAGACACATCCACACTACCGTTGTAATTAAGTGTTGAACTTGCATTATTAATTATTCGATGCTAGTAATTAGTGGTGATGGAATCGAGTATTCAAGGTCACTATTGAAAGAATGCCATCTTCGTTGACGCTTACTGGTTACTAGTTAGTTAGGCATAAGTTTTTGTTGATGGCAATGCCATTAACAAAAGATGAGAAACAAAGAATGATAGAATATTCAATTGAAGAAGGATAGAAGAACTTGGGTCGAGTGGCTGCAGTTTATTAGGGAAAAGGAAGAAAAATTAGAGAAAATGAGAGTGGCCAACCCAAAACCCATCAAGCATTAATCAACGAACAAAAATTTTGACCTAATATAGGCAAACCCATCCCAACTTAACCCATGGGTATGTGGGCTGAGTTAGATGCCTTTTGTTTTGAAAATTGGGTTATTATGCCACCGAACCAACTAAAATTATCATGAGGGTTCACACAATGAAGAGTTCATCTATCAAAAGGAAGAAAAGTAAAGAAATGGAAAGTTATAACAAAAATACAATCATACGTCGAATTTACGATTTGTCTAGGCAGTAGAGTTGTAATTAAATATCTTAAATAAAATCTTGATCTTATAGACCGAAAAAAAAATAGTTGAAAGAAACAATTTCACTACAAATGGTTAGATTCTTTAATAAAGTTTAATTATCAACCAAATTAATAAATATTTCTCATCTACAATATGATAAAAAAAAAATGTGTCCAATTCACATAGTCTCTCTTCTCTTAATTCATATAATCATAACTTGAAAAATGGGTAGTTTTAGATTTAATATATTGTCACTGAAAAAACAAACGAAATAGCACTATCATTGTTCAAGACACCGGAACTACGTCATGGATATGGAGAGTTTAGTACGACATTTATTAGTATTTGTTAGAATATATTTTTCAGTTAGTATTTATTATAGAAGAAAATAAGAAGCCAAAAAATGAATTGGGTTTTTTCTTAAACTAAAGTTTAATTATATATTTAATCTTCATAGAAGTTCCCTCGTATATCTAACTTCTCTAAAAACTTATGTGCATAAATTAATTTTAGCTTAAAATAAAATTGCTTAATTCATTTTACCTTATTTTCCTTTAGATACTCTTGGTGAAATTTATCCAAATACATCTTATATCCAACATTGAAAATTTGATGATAATTGAAATCGAGGCAATGTTAAGGTCTTGCAAGATAAAATTCAGCAGCATATATATGATTGAGCTCTTTTGGGGACGGATGAACAAGAAAGTAGTATATTGAGGACACATTCGTAATCATATGGTAATTAGTGTGGGTGTTTTATGTCTGCTTAGTGATGACTTTAATCTAAATTTGCATTGTAAAGCAACTACAAGTAATATAGTAATGATGACAATGTTGAGTATCTTGAAGGCAATTAGCATCAATTGAAAGAAACACCAACCACTACTAGACTTGAATTCTAATGTGAAATCTTTATACGTTATTGCCTTGTGTTGTGACAAGTATTGAATTTTGGAATTGGGATCATAGAAATGCACACATACATGAGTTTGGATTACTGAGCGTTGAAAATGAAAATGGTGTGTAGGATATATATGTTTTTTTAATTACCAAGTTTTGACAATGAGTTGCTTATGAAAATTAAATAAATTTAAACAGTGTGGACTTTTATTTAAATATTATTTAAAAAGTTGAATATATAGAGGAGATGACCTCAAAGACGAAAGACTTTTAGGTGTTTATTATCTAAGAAACAATTTTCTTGTCGTACATTAATTATAAACTTGTATGCATAAATAAAGTTTAATTTTGGTCTTGATCCGTGAGGACCTTTTCCCTCAACAACAATAATAAAATGGGTAGCACCAAACAATTGCTTGTCATTAAAAAAAGAATCCCAATACAGTAATCCAACCAAAACCTTCCAATGGACTTCATTGGACAATGAATGATTTTTATATGAGAATAATATTATTTTTCAAAATAACTTTTAATAAACTCTTTATTTATATTTTTTTTTCTCCATCACAACATTTATCTTACCTCACATTTTCTTTTTCTTCTTCTTTCTATCTCTCCACTTATTCTAAAAACTATTGTGATAATATATGAAAATAACAATACTCTTAATATAATTAGTCATCCTCCCAACCCAACAGTCGATGTTCTAGAGTCTGGAATTTGGATTCTGAACCATTATAATTCAAGACACTCTCGTTAGTGAAATAAAATAAAATAATATTATGACCAATTCATGAGCTTAATGAAACTATACAATACGCGTCTCAGTTTGGGGTTCATAAAAAATGGGTGTATTGATTTATTATGGCAAATTCAAACTAATCGGATAAATTATTACCTTTTGGTAAATCGATATCCATAACAATCAGACAAATATTGATAAACCAGGTGGTGGCCATTATTTTTTTAAGAAATAAATTAGACTAAAGTGGGTTGAAAATAAGTTGGGAAAACGACCAAATGGGGGACATTTTTTTCAATTATTATTTGGGGTTGGTTTTGAATTATTACCTAAAATTGGAATAAGTGATAACATATGTTATGATTTATTAGATGAAAATTATAATTGATGTTATAACTTTTATTTTTTTTAATTGAAGTCATAAAATATTTTACAACTTTAATTAATTTTTTTAAATTTACGATATCTAAGTTGTAGGCTCTTTTATTTGTTTTTATGACTTTAAAGTCTGTTACATTTTTTAAATTTTTTTTATAGAAGTCGTAGATTCATTTTTGGCTTCTATCTTTTTTTCTTATACTTTTATAAAAAATTGTAAATAAATTTTTAGTTTAAATATTTAATAAACAAATGTTTTTTTTTTATACTTTTTTTAGTTTTATATATATTTTATATGGTTTAATTTAATATTTTTATATTTTTTTATATTGTTTTATTTAATATATTTTCTAATTTTTTTAAATAGCTTTATTTAAAATTTTCTTAACTTTTGGTATGTTATTTTATTTAATTTATTTTTTTATATTTTTTTACTAATGTTAAAGATTATTGTTTTTTTTAAATTAAAAAAAATAATACAAAAAACTTAACATACAAACAATTACACGTGAGGTCATGGAATATCAGGACAATAATTCGTGCAACAATATGAGAGACCTTGACGACGTATATTTAGGAGAACTCGTCGTTGGACATCCCACTATTAATATTTTTGTTAAACAAAAATGTAATATATTTTAATATTTTCATTTAAATTTAAGTCTTTTACATTATTTTTCTAATTTACAAAACAAATAATAATCTTTAACATCAGTACAAAAAATATAGGAAATATATTAAAGAAAACAATATACAAAAATATAGATCATATTAAAAAAAATTAAATATAGATAATATATTGAATAAAATAACATACCAAAAATTAACAAAATTTTAAATAAAATCATTTAAAAAAATTAGAGAATATATTAAATAAAAAATATTAAAAATATATATTAAAAAATATTAAATAAAACGATATAAAGAATATATACAAAATATTAAATAAAACTAAAAAAATTATTAAATAATTAAACTGAAAAATTATTTACCAATTTTAAAAAAATATAAGAAAAACAAAAAAAAAATTCATAAACAACTTTAAAGTGGTAAATAAAAAAGAGGCCTATAACTTAAAAGTTATAAACTTAAAAAAATATTTTATAACTTCAATTAAAAAATAAAACTCATAATATTAATTATGACTTTTAATTCAAAAGTCATAAAAAATGTTAAGACTTTTTTTTTCGTGGTCTTGACTAATAATTTAAAATGAATCCCAAACAGTAATTAAAAAAAATTGCCTCCATTTGATCATTTCGCCAAATAAGTTACTAAATCAGGTGGGAGTAATTAAAATTTAAAAAAGGTGCGAAGCTTTCCCTGTTTTCAACCGGTATTGGGTTAAATTTTAATTGATCTTTTATTTTTGTCTCTTCTAAACTTTTTCATGAATCTACTCCGCCCTTAATGTGGGAAAGAATGTAGTCAAACTCACTTCCAACCCGTTGTTATTAAATCAATAGGTTGATAAACGCTTGAGAATAATTCAACAAAAGCATCAAATACATTTATAATATAAAATCATCAAAATTATAAAATAAATTTATTTATATTATCTCATTTTATTTAATACTAATATATTTAAAAATGAGAACAATATTAAATAATTACTATCATAGTATTTAATATGATAAATTATTTAAAATAACTTAAAATATGAAATTAATCATTATTTAAAAATATATAGTTATTAAATTTAAGCTTTGGTCAAATAATTAAATATGCCGTTTCACATTTATTATATCTGTTTATTTTTTATAATTAAAATTTATAATAATAAATACTTTTGAATGTATAAATTATACTATAATTAAAAAATTAAAATATATATAGTTAAATTATATTTTATATTTATAATGAATAATTTAAATTATGATATAAGTTAATTTTATCTATTGACAAATTTTAAGAAAACAATCATTTGAATTTTGATTTAGAGATATTGATAAAAAGACGGTAAATTACGAGAAGTAAACAGTTAAAATATCAAATATATTAATAAAGATAAAAAAGAAAATGCTTCCAAATTGTTGAAATTTGAGAGAAATTTTTTTAAGTACCGTAGTTGCAAAAGTAGTGTATGAAGTAAATCTCCATAAGAGAAAAAAAAATGAAAAGGCTTAAAATGTTTAATTAAAATAATAAAGAAAATGAAAAATGTGTTTTTAATTGTACAATTTACAATAAAAAAAAATACATTCCCTACCCTAGAAGTTTCAACTTTGAGTGATTAGTTACTATTGGGTTTTGATAAATTTTATCCGAAGTTATTTGATCGTGATGTAGTCATGAGATGAGATTATTCACTACAACAACCCTTTGGTCCTAAACATTAATATAAATAGCTTCACAAGAGCATAAGAATATTTTCACGTTTACAAGACAATACAAATATAAACTTTTTATATGCATGTGTTTTACTATTTCTATATATAAAAATTAAATACTCTAAATACATTGGATCCATACAATTACAAATGACAAAACTGGACCAGCCATTCAATAGAGACTGCTTCTAGAAACTTTCAACAAGTAGATGAGTAATGCGGGTTGTCACTACACACTAAGCCTTAAAAATAAAAAAATTAGGCTGCTAGTCCTCGACTTTCTTGTCCTAAACAAAATTAATCAAAATTCAGTAAAATT
Source organism: Glycine max (assembly GCF_000004515.6). Lineage (NCBI taxonomy): Eukaryota > Viridiplantae > Streptophyta > Magnoliopsida > Fabales > Fabaceae > Glycine > Glycine max. The sequence continues at coordinate 18,333,896 of NC_038253.2, forward strand.
AATTTTGAATGAAATTTATTATGCAAAACCAAAGAAAAATCAGTGTAAAAAAGAAGAGAAAAAATATAAATTGTATTTCTGATATCCCAACCTGAAAAACTATCAATCAAAATTGTCAAGTACCCACGGTATAAAGTTGGTTCCAACTAACAGAATTTGACCTTATATCAGAATCATTGAAACTAAATAGAATATTAGACCAATTATACAATAATATCCACTTTGGTCATATATTCATCTATTACATATTGTTATTCAACATATGTAACATTCAACATTTTCAAACAACATTTGAATTTCTCACAAGGTAATGCTTTAGTAAGCATATTAGCTATCCTTAGTTGTCACTTTCTCTATGATCACATACCCACTTGCCACCACATCTTTGATGAAATGAAACTTCACATCTACATGCTTTGTTCTCTCATGATGTACCATGTTCTCTCATGATGTACTAGATTCTTTGATAAGCAAATTACTCTTTGGTTATCACATAATACCGAGATAGTTTCTGACTTTTCTTCCAAAAGAAATTCTGAAACTAATCCTCTCAACCATAAAGCTTCCTTTATTGCCTAACAAGCTACTGTATACTCAGCTTCGGTGGATGACAAAGCTACCACTGCCTCCAAGTTAGCTTTCCAATTGATTGTGTTCCCAAAGACTTTGAAAACATTGTCAATTATGAACCTTCTTATATCAATGCTTCCTACAAAATCTAAATCAACAAAACTTTCTATCGTTGGAAATCCACCTCGATTGACATAATTCAGTCCCCTACCAATAGTCCCACAAAGATATCTCAATACCCACTTTGCAGCCTCCCAATGTGGTTTGCCTAGATTCACTAGAAACCTACTAATAAAACTCATAGCATAAGCTAAATTTGGTCTACAACACACCATTGTGTACATGGTACTGCCAATTGCATTGGAATAAGACACTTTCTATATGTAAACCTACTCTTCATCAGTTTGTGGCTCCTGCTTCTTGGACAACTTGAAATGCTAAGCAAGTGGAGTTGCAGCTGACTTTGTAGCTATCATCTCAAACCTGTTTAGAACCTTTCTGATATAACTTTCCTGAGACAAATACAACTCATTTCTGTCTCTTTTTCTTATAATCTCCATGCCAAGTATCTTTTTAGCTTGCTTGAGATCCTTCATTTCAAATTTAGAATTTAGAAACTCTTTTAACCTTGCAATTTCTTCCATACTTTGACTGGCCAACAACATATCATCAACATATAGCAACAAGTAAATTGGTTTCTCAACTCCATGACCCTTGAAGTAAACACAACATTCATACTTACTTCTTGAGAATCCAATCTTGATCGTATATTCATCAAAACGCATATACCACATCCTTGGTAATTGTTTAAGATCATGCAATGATCTCTTCAACAAACACACTTGATTCTCAATTCCTTCTTTGATAAAACCATCTGGTGGTTTCGTATAAGTGGTCTCATCTAACTCTCCATGAAGGAAGGTCTTTTGACATCCATTTATTCATGTTTCATGTTAAAATGTGCCACCATTGTAAGTAACACCCTTACAGAGATTTACTTGACCACAAGTGAAAAGATTTCTGTGAAATCTACCCCTTCTTTTTGAGTAAAATCACGTGCTACCAGTCTAGCCTTGAACTGTGCCTTCCTAACACTGGGAATGTCTTCTTTCCTCTTGAAAATCCATTTTCTTCCAACAGTCTTTTGTTCTTTGGGCTTGTCCACCAAAATCCAAGTTTGATTCTTCTCCATTGAAGCCATTTCCTCCTTCATAGCTTCCAACCAATTATGCTTATCTTCACCCTTCATGGCTTAAGCATAAGACTCGGGTTCTCCATGGTAATCAAGCTCTAATCCTACTATAAAAGCAAATGAAATGAGATCAGCATGTCCATGTCTTTATGGTGCTTTGTGTGTCTTTCTTTCTCTATCCCTTGCCAAGCTATAATTTTGAACAAACCTTTCTTCAACATCCTGGTCCTATTGAATTGTCTATACTAGTGTTTGTTATTGTCTACGAGTTGTAGTTTCAAGTTCAGTTGTAACAACAGGCTCCACCTCAATTTGAATCACTTGATTTTTAGACTTCTCAGGAGTTTCTTGCCTCTATGGCTTCACCAAAATTTCCATTTCATGTTCATCAAACACCACGTCCCTACTGATCAAACATTTCTTGTGCCCAGGCTCTAAACACCATAATTTGTAGCCTTTAACTCCTTCAAGGTAACCAATGAAGATGCACTTTAATGCTCTTGGTTCTAGCTTGTCTTGCTTAATATGAGCATAAGCAATGCATCCAAAAACCTTTAGTTCTGAATAATCAACCTTCTTGCTACTCCAAGCCTCTTGTGGTGTCTTGAACCCTATAGTTGTGGATGGACATGGATTGATGCAATACAAAGTTGAGCTCAATGCCTCAATCAGGAAACTCTTTGGTAGTCCAGCATGGTTTAGCATACACCTAACACGCTCAAGAATGGTCCTATTGAATTTCTCGGCTAAACCATTTGGTGTGGTATGCTTCTCACGATTTTGTGCCTTACCACTCCATTTTCTCTACAAAATTAATTGGATTCTTCCTCACAAAACTCAAGGCCATTATCAGTCCTAAGTTTCTTCACCTTATTTCCTATTTGAGCCTCAACCAGAACTTTCCATTCCTTAAACTTCTTGAAAACTTCATTTTTATGTTTATGAAAATAAACCCAAACTTTTTTGGAATAATCATTAACTATGGATAGATAATACCTTGCTCCACCATAAGATTTAGTCCTTGATGGCCCCACAAATTTGAATGCACATAGCCAAGAGCTCCTCCACTAGAATGCACACTAGTGGAAAACTTTAATCTAGTTGCTTTTCCTATCACACAATGCTCAGAGAACTCTAATGGCTCGATCTTGTCATGTTCAAACGTATACAATCATTTCTTGAGATATAACCTATTGTCAGAGACTTCTTTAAACATAAAGTCTCTAACTTCTCCCAGATTTTCATGGCAATCTTCTCTTCTACCACCTCGCGAAGAACTTCATCTTCAAGATTGACAAGATTGCACTGTGGGCTTTCTTTAACACATCATCACACCTTTTTTCTTAAACCTTCACAATTACTTCTTTTGATAATGCAATGTCCAAGCCTTGATGAACAAGCAAGACATTCATCTTTACTTGCCAAAGGCTAAAATCATTTGATCCTGTGAACCTCTCAATTTCCATCTTTGCAATCACAACGTTCTTCTTCCAATCTCACAACCTTAGGCTCGTGATACCACTTGATGTGCAAAACCAAAGAAAAATAGTATAGAAAAAGATTAAAAAAAATATGAATTATACTTTTGATATGTCGAACTGAAAAACTAATAGTCAAAATTGTCAAGTACCCACTATATAAAGTTGGTCACAACTAACAAAACCTGACCCTATAACAAAATTATTGAAACTAAACAGCATATTAGACCAATTATACAACATAATTGATTTTGTAAAATTGATTTTGATTAAAATTGATTTTGAAGTGATAGGGTTTATGCTTGAATATTTTATTATAAAATCAAGTTAGGAGTAAAATTTAGTATAAAAATTTGGATCCAACGCAGAAGCTACTCAAAGTTGCTTCAACCCAGAATTAATTTTAAATTCTTCTCCGACGTCAAACCAAACATGTGAAAATGTATCCAAAATCAATTCTCCAATGTCAAACCAAACACGCTTTAAGATATATAAAGAAGGGATTTGGTTAATCCATAATGAATAAACTATACTCTTAAAATTTGAGTTAAGGTCTAACTCAATCCTACAAATCTAGCATAAAAGGTGAAGGTTGTCTTCACTTATATACTCTATCTTAACACTATCTCTAACCGATGTGAGACTTGAGTTTTTTTCAATATATCCCCTCATGTTTTTCCACAACACTCGATGATCATTTTAATAGACTATGACAAACTTTGATATCAACTTAGAATGTGATTTACATGCCTAACTCAACCTTAAAAATTCTAATATATGCTATGAGAGTTTATCTTAGATCCAATATTAATTATGGGTCGTCCACCATATTATCTATGCACCAAACCCAAAAGTCCTAATGTGAAGGATGTACAGGAAACATAAGTCTCGCATCTATTAAAGATAAGACCAATATAAAGTATATAAGTAAGAATATATAATCATTACCTTACAAATTAGTTTGTAAGATTCAATTAAGCACAAACTCACGTAAGTTTAAAGTATGAAAATAAAAGTATTTCCACCTTTAATTAAAAATGAATAAAATTTGTAAGTTATTTTTATCCTATTAAAAAAATAAAATAAAAATATATCTTTTTAAGTAATATTCATGAATTTAAAACAATCGACTGATGATGGTTTTCATTCGACGTTGGTCAATGTTATTTTTGGACGATGTTGGCTAGCATTTTTTCGTCCGACTTTGGTCCAAGCTATTTTTTGGTCGATGTCGTCTAGATTTTTTTGGCCGATGTCAGTCAATGCTATTTTTTTGGATGATGTCGGCTATGAGTTTTTCGACTGACTTTGGTCGAGACTATTTTTTGTCCAATGTCATCCAAAGATTTTTTAACTGACGTTAGTTGATGATATTTTTCAGTCGACATCAGCCAATGCTATTTTTCAGACGATGTCAGCTAAGGATATTTCGATCGAATTTGGTCGGGGTTGTTTTTTGACTAACGTCGTCCATATTTTTTTTGTCGACATTGGTTGATGATTTTTTCAGCCTACGCTGGCCGATGCTGTTTTTCGAATGACTTCGACTAGAATTTTTCACAGCCTTTTGGTTGGGATTATTTTTTGTTGATGTCTTTTAGAGTTTTTTCGACCAACCTCAACTGATGATTTTTTTTTTTACTAACATCGGTTGAGGCTATTTGTGGTTGAGGTCTGGTAGATTTTTATTTCAATCGATGTCAACCGATGCCATTTTATGGTCGATGCCAACTAGGGTTTTTGGTAAACATTAATCATGGTTATTTCTTTTGCTGACATCGACTAGGGTTTTTGGTCAACATTGTTTTTGACTATTTTGTTGTGGACATTGACTAGCTTTTTTTCTGTCAATGTCGGTTGAGGCTTTTTCGGCTAATGTCAGCTAGGATTTTTCCTATCAACTTTAGTTGCGACTATTTTTTGACCGACGTCAATCAAAAAATATCACCGACCGACAACATCCAAAGAAACCCTAGCCAACATCAGCAAAACTATTTCCCCAACTTACAATCGATAAAAAAATCTAACCAACATCAATCAAAAAATAGCCTCAGTCGATATAAACTGAAAATAACCCTAGCCGAGGTGAAAAAAAATAGTCATGACTGATGTTCACTAGATATCTTCATTTGTTGATGTTGTCCAAAAAATAGCCTCAGCTAACATTGATCGAAAAAACCCTAATCGAAGCTAGCAAAAAAATAGTCCAAACCAACATCGACAAAAAAAATTATAACTGTTAAATATGAGCTATTTTTTATGATAAAAATATATTGAAAATATCTTTAAAAATATTTATTTAGCAGTTATTTTTGACTTAAATGTTAGGAATTGATATTTTTCTTATTTATGACTTACAGATATGAAAATGAGGGATTAAAAGCAAAAAAAAATAATCCAGAAATGATCAAAAATATAAATAAGGAAGATTTTTTGGCATCAGGCCCAAGTCCACTCCAGCAACTATAGAAAGGGAGTCAAGCCCGAGTCCACTCCAGCAGCTATAAAAAGGGAGTCAAGCCAAGGAGAAAAGACACACCGAGTTTGAGAGCACTCTAATACACACCTAAAGCTTGAGAACTCTCCCTTAGGGAATTCTTTCTTCTCTCTCACCATTTTCTATTCCCTTTTGCCATCCCTTCTCTTCCATCAGTTTCTAAACCCCCTTTTCAAGTGTAAGGTCCCTTATGAATATGAGAGGGTAAACCCTTAGTTAGGGTCTGGCAGGCCTAAAAAGCCAAAATATATATTGTATACTTCATATTTATTAATGCAAACAGGTGTTTTCTTTCTTATTATCCTTTCATACTTTTAATTTCATGCATCATTCATCCTTGTATCATCTTTGGGGGTTAAGTACTCGACAGACGGTAATCCTTAATAGAAATACAATGAAGGTCTTGCATGCATCTATTTTAGGAATTAGTCACTCGATAGAGGGTAATTTCTAATAGAACTAAAAGGAAAAGGTATCTTAATAAAATCATTGTTAGACATAGAGTGATTGCATTATGTCCATGCATCAAAGCAAGCATCTAGAATTAGAACTTCATGCATTTTATCTTTTGACTCTTTGCAAAGAAATTTAGGAGATAAATAGGTAAAATAGACTTGTCATCGTGAAACATCAAGGCAAAATATTCTAATAGATTGAGTAGAAAAAATTCACCTGATTGATAGAGAAAAATCACAAATAATACATCTTAGGCAAATAAGGCATATTAGGTTCTAACATTCTCATCCAATTGAATTCCCTTTTATAACTTTTGTCTCTTTTATCTATTATTTCAGTTATTGTTTCTTTTAAACTCATATTTTCATTTATCTTATCTCATCTTTTCTCTTATAAATTGAAAATTATCCAACACAAGTACAAAATAAAGTCCCTGTGGAAATCAACACTCGGACTTCCGAGTCTTTACTACTTGGACATTTGATACACTTGTCAAACTATTAACAAAAAACCTAGTTGATACCAGCCTAAAAATAGTCTCAATTGATGTCACACAAAAAATTCTAGCCGACGCGAGTAAAAAAAAATAATCTCGACCAACATCAACAAAAAAAACCTAGCCAAAGTCAACAAAAAAAAGTCTTGGCTAATGTCGACAAAAAAATTTAGTCAACATCAACCAAAAAATAGTCTCGGCCGACATCAATTGAAAAAACTCCTTATTGATGTCGGCCAAAAAATATCATTGACTAGCATTGAACATAAAAATCTTAGTTGATCTCGATCAAAAAAATATTTACATTTGCCAAAAAAAATAGCCCAAGCCGATGTCTGACCAAAAATCTTAATCAATATCAACTACAAAAATCGTCGGTCGACGTCAACTGAATAATAATCTTGTTGATGTCAATCAAAAATTAGTCTCAATCAAGCTAAAAACAACCTTAATCCACTATTGTTGGGACTATTACTATTTTAGAAAGTTTTATAATTTTTTTAAATATATTATTTTTAAACTAAAAAAAATAAGTTTTAATTATTATTTTTGGATGGATATTCATCCATGGAAAAATTGTTAATGAATGAATCGAATTATCTTTTATTAAATGGATCAAATTGGATCAGATCCATTAAATAATTTGTAATGAATTAATAAATTATTTTGTTTTTGATCCATTAATATATGAATTATGATTGATGTGATCCATTCATTTGCCACTTCTAATCCTATATATCACACAATCTTGTACGATGCATTCATTCGTTTATTTTTATATTAACTTTATCATTTGATGAGTTTGTAATTTTTAATGTAAAATAGTCATGTAATTTTTTTATGATTTTAAACAGAAAGTTTGTAAGTTTTCATAAGCTTTTTGCTTTATTATAACAAAAAGATACAAAGCTTTTCTATATATATATATATATATATATATATATATAAAAGAATACTTAATAAAGAAGTTTGTATGAAAACTTACGGACTTTTAAAATTAGTATGTCCAAATTAATTCATCATCTTTTCTGAATAAACTGTAAATCTCGTTCTCGTAAACCAGACTTCGGTTAGGTGTGAAGAAACTCAAAAACACCATACTCGAGGACTTCCCATAAGATTTGGTATGACATTAATAATTAAGAGTATTTTATTCCTTCAATCGATAAGGTGAGTTCTTTACTTGGCTAAATTACCGTTACTTAGAGAATCTATCAATTTTCTCAATTATCATTAATGGTAGAACTTTGGTTTAATACGTTGCTTAAGTTAAAGTACCGTGTTAGCTGCTATAATTAAAAGAATATAGATTCCACAAGTTAGGGGTGTTTGGTTTGATTATTTTCTGTTTTCATGAAAATAAAAAATAATGATAAAAAAGTGTTTGATTGGATTTTTGAAAATATTTTGAGTGAAAATGAAAATAAAAAACAACCAAAAAATAAAAACAATAAAATTTCATTTTCAATTGAAAACATGAACCTCATCTTGGGTGAAATGAAAATACGATAACAAAAAATATAATTTTAAACAAATCTAAAAATACAAAAAAGACAAGAAGTCAATATATCATAAATTTTCAGTGTTTTTATTTCCTAGAAATAGAAAACAAGAAGTCAAACCAAATATATTTTCAGAATTATAATCTTTTAAAAATGAAAATAGTTTTTAAAAAATGAAAACAGAAAATGAAAATACAAACCAAACACACCCTTAAATATTATCGACAATAACATATTCTCTCTCTCAATAAATATATATATTACATTCATCTTTATTAATATATTCATTTCCTAACATAAATTAAATTGTTAGCATTAATATTGAAGGTCTATACCATAATATAAAAAATATGATATACTATTGTTATACTGATTATAAATAATTTTATTAGTATTAAAAATAATAAATTAAAACATTAAATATTAGTGTAATATTATTATTTTTTGCTGACTGAGTGTAATATTAATTTGTGAGTGTAATATTAATTTGTCACACTGCTAATATAGATTTACAATATTTATATTAATAATTAAATAAATATATAGATGATATTTTTATCATTTGATTCTCTCTCTTAATATATTTTTAGGATTGATTAAGTTTTTAGTTGCTCAAATTTTTTAGATCTCAACTTTTATTTCTTCAAATCTTTTTTAACAAATTTTAGTCCTTCATTAATTCTTTTATCAGTATTTTTAGCCCATTAATTTTTTTTTATCCATTTTTAGTCTCTCATTTATTTTTATTGCTTAATATTAGTCCTTATTTTATTCATTTTAGTTCCTCATTTTTATATATTTTGAATTAATTTTGAGCAATAAAAATAAATGAAGAATTAAAAATAGGTTAACTTTTTAAGGGACTAAAAATGTTGATAAAAAATTAATAAAGAACTAAAAGTTGTCAAATAAATTTTGAGGAACTAAAAATTATAATCTTAAAAAATTGAAGAACTAAAAACTTAATTAACATATTTTTATCAGTTAATAAATGTTTTTTTAAATAATAGATACGCACTATATAAAAGTGCTTAATTGTAATTTAAATGGGTTGTGAGTCTTATGATTCCAACTTTCCAAGAAAATTTTACCCCTACATAAATATTATGGTTATAACTCTGTTCTTGAAATCATCTGTTGAGAGGGTTTTCGATTTTTATTTTTGGAACATGAATTGTACTACTATAGAGTACTTTAGCCTCTTCACTACTCTAGTCTTAATAGCTTATTTTGTTCACAGTTTTTTTTTTTAACACAAGATATCTCTCAGTTGAGAATTAAAGATTAATTCTTTAATGTAGTGATTTTTACTTAAGGGTTAATATCTTTCAATAAATATTTTTTATGTATAGAAATTTAGGGATTGAACCTCTTATTTATTGCATATTTAAGAGATAAGGTATGTTTGTTTTGGAATTTGGAAGGTCTGTTTCGGGGGATTCTATTATCGGTGGTGGAAGCTAATTCTTCCCTGTTTATGTACATAAATTTGGCGCACCTTGGGCTGTTTATAATATACTTATTTTCCTATTAAAAAAAGAGATTAGGTCATTTTTCAATTGTGTCACATTAAGCTGATATGTTCAAGTTTTATCTAATTAGGATATTTTGATCCAAAGGTCATAATAAGTTTAAGTAAAAAAGGATCATCATTTGACATTTATTCGGACTGAATGCACCTTATTGAAGAAGAGAGGAGTGACTTAGATAGAAAAGGAAGAAAAAAATTGAAGTGTAAAAATATCACAAATGTAAGTTTAATAGATATAGAAATGATCAGTTTTGCTTATTCAATGTAAAAGAGTTTTCATAGGAGTTGATATGTTTGAAATGATTGTTTGGTAACAGCTGTTTAACACATGCATGGCTGCCGTAAAAAACAAATAAAGAAAATCAAACACATGCATGGCTGCGAAATTGACTAAATGGTGTTCACCTATACAATATTTTGATTAATGCCTCGTAGATATTTTTATTTCTCTGTTTATGGCCACCCACGACCACGAAGTTCAGATTAGTGCATCGTAATTCGTAACTTTTAGCGACTATTTATTTATTTATTATGGGTCAGCGACCACTAAAGAAATTGATATTCGTTCACAATGTAAACTTAAGGGAGTCTTACATCATTAAAATAATCCTTTGGGGTATCCTTTAGCAGTTTAAATTGGTTTTAACTTTTAAGATCAGGCTTATTTAAAAAAGAAGTTGTAATTTTATTTGACTGAATTTGAGAATAATATTATATTTGAATTAATTTAATGTATTTTTTTGTGATTTAGATTGGCTCCATTATTTATATTTAATTGTCTTATTTTTCTAAAAACTTTTTAAGATTCAATATTTTATTTTTGAGTCAATATTTCATTTTTGTTCGTAAAAAAATTATAAATTTAGTATATTTTTTATTTTGTTGTACCAAAAAGTAATATTTTTTATTTTGTTTAATTGTACGTAAATATGAAATTTAAAAATTAAACCAATTTTTTTCAATTTATAATTAATTTTTGTTTTCTTTTTTAATTTTTCCAATCAATTTAGGAATTTTAAAATGGTTTATATAAGTGTTAAATGCTCCTAATATAACGGCCTGCCGTGTGGAATTCCAGATTGAAAACGACTTCCGTGAACAAGAGGTTGCTTTCACCTTCTAAGCATTGACTCCCTAAACATTAGGGATTTGCTTGTGAGGCTTAATTGGAATTTTGGACATTTAAGTATTATAATTGTGCCATTTTAGTCATTAAATTTTAATTATATCAAGTTATTTTTTGGGTATCATAATTGTATAATTTTATTCTTTTACATTTTAGTTGTCTCAATTGGATCCCTAGTTTCCACGTCTAGTAGTTGTGCGTTTTTGGTTTTTTAGTTTTTTAGGTATTATAATTATGTGATTTTTATCTTTACAAAATTAGTTTCAATTATACAATTATACATTTAAAAGACTAAAAATACACAATTATAATATCGAAAAATCTAGTTAGCACAATTTTTTCCTATTAAGATTTAATTAAACCAAATGTTTAACATCATTGAACATCTAAATAAATTAATATAAAATTATTTTAGTTTAATTAATAAATTTGGATTTGAGTTCTAAATATATATATTTGTATTGAATACTTAGAGGGGTTGTTGTTTATAAATAGTTCAATTCAACTTAAATAAAATTGTTTTCAATAAATATAACAACCGAAAAATAATGAGGGTGAAGTTAAAATTATATATGAAAAAATATCTTGCTTTGCTCAAATCTTAAAAAGGTGTCATGTTTCTTCTGTTTTTTTACCAAAAAAGTGTGATGATTCTAATCACTTGTTAAAGCACATACACTCATGGATAGGGGTGGTAAAACGGGTTATCCCGTTTGGCTTGCTGCCAACCCGCTAAAAATGGGACAACTCATATCATTCTACATATGGGTTTGAACTTCAAAGTGATGACCCTTCTCATTTTTTGTTGGGTAGTCGGGCTCCTGTGTTAGTCTATTAAAATTAAAATATTAAAAATAATAATAATTGATTTTAATTAATTTTATTTTTATAAATAATAAATATTTATTAAAAAAATTGAATATATTACCTTAAATTTTGAATAACAATTTATTTAGACAACAATAAACTAAGTAAGAATTAATAAATAAATGTACAAAATATCAAAATAAAAATTAAATTATTTTTTAATAAAACAAGTTGGTCTGTCCTAATTTTCTCTCAAGCCATTTTTTAGCGAGTCAAAATGGGATGGAATGAAAACCCAACCCGACCCATAAAAAAATAGAGCAAACTGAGTTAATTTGACAAGTTTAACTCATTTGATTCGACAAGTTCAATCCATTTTGTCACCTCCGGATATATATATATATATATGGATATACTCGCTGAAATATTTTTTTATAAATGTATATGTATTTTACATATTTTTTCTGATAAAAAATTTATAAATATTATATAAGATAACGGTAGAAGTAAAAAAATATTAAATTAATATAATTATAATTTTAAATTTGCACAAGGGTATAAATACTTAAAAAACATTTTCAATCAAATTCATTTTGTTTATCTAATCAACATTGTATTATATACTGTAGTTATATACGTAAATACAAATCATAAAATACAAAAAAAATTCTAAAAGTAAAAAATGCACATTTAAAATGTTGAAATAATATCCATTATTCAAACATGGTACAACAGTTTTCTATGAGTCTTTGTCATTGTATATTTTCAAAAAAATAAAATAAAATTCAAAGCATTAGACCGGTTCAAGAACATAAATGACAAACCAAAATTAAAGAAGGTTTCGGCTTTTAGATAACGGTCTTGCTAACCAAACCAATGTCCTAAAATATATTTTAAAAAATTAAAAGGAGAAATTTTTTCACATATATATATATATATATATATATATATATATATATATATATATATATATATATATATCCTATTATAAAAATTCAATTTTATAACTAATATTTATATTCTTAAACCCTCGTATGTCCATAAAATTCACATTAATAAATGTGTTAATCGTTTTATATAATAGTTACTTTATTATTCCAATTTTTTGTTTCAATTTCAAAACATGTAATTTTTTCTATTTGCACCTCATTACAATTTTATTTTTAAAATTTAAAAGTTTTTTTAATTACTCTTTATATATTAATTTATATATATTATATCAATGAGTATTAACTAAATGATTAGACACAAGTAATTAATGTATTAAAATTAAGATTTCATCATTTGGATATTGATTTTTTTTATGTTTTACAAATTAATTTTCTAAACAATGATGGGAATTGTAATGAATACACACATAATAATAATTTTTATAATAATTGCATTATATTTAATAAAAAAATTATTTTTTTAAAGAATTTTTATATATAATAGTTACGTTTTTGCTTTGATTGTCCATTCTATTATTGTTGGGTGGTCATAAAGGACCACAAAGGTCTAAATACAAGAAAATGGGAAGAAACTATAAATTGGAGAAAGGGGACAGACAGCGTACATAACAATAATCAGAATTGCTGCGATAACGATGAATATAAGCAATTGAGAAATGGAAAGTGTTAGGTGGAATAGAAGAAAAAGTCACCTTACCCACTTTGCTAAGCTTCTCACTCATTCCCATTCTTCTTCGTCTCTTCTCTTTTCTCGGAAAAAAGTAAAAACAAAGAATTTCAAGCCCACACGTCCATAGAAAATATACACATTACATTCTCTTGTAGTCCAGGAAAAAAAAATATAAAATAAGAGTTTCCAAAGAGAGAAAGGTGTTGGAAATTTCATTTCAGAAAAAAAAAAAAAAAAACACTAGATGAAGATAAATATGATCACAACAATTACCAAAAGCGGGTACAGTTCTTGGCTTTTCTCTATGTTGAGCCTTATGTAATAATAGCTACTCTTAATTGCATTTTTTTTAATTTTTCAAGAATTGTAATTGTACAATTTAATTAATCTCTCAACTCATATTTTAATCATGAAAATTGAATCTTTTAGGTATCTTAAATGTGCAACTTTGGTACTTTAGATTTCAATTGTGCTAAATAGATGTCCTAAGTTTCTCAATTCTATAATTTTAGTCTCTTCAATTTTATAATTATGCAATTAGAACTATTTTTTAAGAGAGAAATTGTACCATTGATGCCATCAACCAAATTATGCAATTAGTACATGAAAGACTTAATTAATGCAATTGAAACACAGAAAATTAAAATCACTCTTTTACAATACTTAAGGAAATTATTCAACACAATTAAAATCTAAGTTCTTTTACAATATTTAAGGAATTTATTTAACACAATTGAAATTTCAGCGGCTAAAATTACACAATTGTAACACTTGAGAAATCAAAAGTACAATTAAACCTAATAGCTATATTAGTTGGAAGTAAAAAAAAATCAACTATTTTTTAATAGTATTTTGAAACTATGACTTGTGCAATATTTATTCATAGTTTTAAAACCCGAATCGATTCAGTCGGATAGATAAAAAATCGGTGATTTGATCAATTCAAGTCCCTTGTTGGATGAGTCATGTCATTGATCTGAATTTACCCAACGATTATATGATTGAACTGATGAATTGGTCCAGTTGACCAGTGACTCAGGTTGATTTAACCAATATTAATTGTTTTTAAAAAACATATAATTTATTGAAAATACAAAAAAAATGATACATCTAAGAATTGAACTAAAGACCTAAAAATTGTTTAATGGATCAACTTACCACAAAAACTATCATGATTAATTATTAAATATATGACACAATTAATACATTGTATTTTATATTACTTACACCGGTTCATACAATTCAATTATTGGTCCACTAGTTCAACCATTGACTCATCAACATAATGTCTCGGTCGGGTCGATGACCAGCCCAATTTTTAAAACATTGCACCTACTAGTACAATGTGCATGAGTAAATTATCTGTTAAAGCAGTGACATGTTGGTTTGAGTGTAACTTGACTTGGTTCGGTTCTCTTAAACAAAGTCTCAAATTTAAATATTGTGGATGAAAAAAATGTAATTGAAAGAAGATATCCTTTTAAAAATGATTAATCAATTATGATAGAGATTATTCATAATCAAAACAACTTGAAAATACTTTTCACTGGTGTCATGATGACCTACTTTTTTCAAAAAAAAAATTGATGTTTAAATAATAAATTATGATTATATGAGAGAAAATTAAAGTGTACACTTTTTTTAATAGGTGTATACTTTTAATGAATATGGATATGGATTGGTTGACAATTAATAAAGTTAATTATTTTTAAATTTATAAAGGGACAATTAGTTATAATAGTTTTTGAACAATGCAAACTAGATACAAGGTAGGAAACTTCCTTTAGTTAGTAATTATAATTACAACTTTCTTAATAATATTTATTATTATTATTATTACTATTAATATTTTTCATCTTAATAACAATAAGAATACAGTGTTAGCCAATACTCATAATTAATATTTATTTTTGGTATGGACTCATAATTAATATATATTAATTATTGAGGAAATTATAATTATATGGTAAAAAAAAGTCAGAAGTATTTGAAGATGAGAATAATTGGTTACTTATTTTTTATGTTTATATTTAAATTTTTATTGGCAAAATATCTTTTGGTGATTAATAAAATGCATTTATAACCTCATTATTAAATGTTTTCTCTAAATTTATGAAATATATAATTAATAAAAATTTAAAATGAAAAAAATTCAAACTCTTTGAAACCATTCAAATTTATAAAATACTTAATAATAAAAATAACTGCCTGATTTAGTCAACAGTGAAATAAAATAACATAGCCAGCCTAAAAGTTGTTAAGAAAACGTCTAAAAATATATTATAAAGTGATGCAATTTATTTTAAATTAATGTTTAAGGAAAAAATAACAAGATTTGTCTTTCTTTTTCCCAAAATCTCTTTCCATAAAATCTTTATAAATTATTTATAACCTACCAACGAAAGAAACTGATTTCAAATTCTTTTAATATGATATCAGATTCAAATTTTATGAATAAAAATTATAATTAAAAGAAAAATTCTCCTAAAAATGACTAATTATATTCTTTAATGAAAATTAAACATTGATAAAAACTGGTGAGTATTTTACTATTGCAACAAAACTATTGACAACCTAAAAAAGGTTGTGCACAACAAAACAATAGCCGGTAAAAGTTTTTTTAAAAAAAAATAAAGTCTTGGAAATACACAAAGAGGTAGAGCTGAAAAAACTAGCACAATTAGTATTTAATAATAATAATAATTATTATTAATATAAGCTTAAAATATCTACTAAATGATTAATTTTTGTTAAAAAATCTTATTAATCAGGTTTAATGATATTTTTTTGTTTTAAATAATTTTTTTTATTCACAATAATTTAAATTCAGATTTTATTTAAAAAAAAATAAAAAATAAATCTAAAATCAGCAGCATTAATGAGTTGTTGATTAAAATATAAAGAAAACATTGAAACAGAGTTTATTCTCTGTAGTCAAAAGGGGGCTGGGGCCAAGAATCCTTTGAAAGTGGATTCGTTTTATTATTATTTCGTCTGGTCTCGTCGCTGTGATTAATATTAGACTTAAGTGCCTGCCTCTCTAAATTTCTAGAACCCACGTCACCTTTTGGGGGGGGTTTCCTTCCTTTGCTTTTATTATTTTCCTTCCCTATAATAATATATAAGAGTCCTTTGCAAGAATCCAGAACCATACTCTATCACCCTCTATTCACTTCTCTCTCTCAAAACAAGTTATGGTAGTATTTGTCATTCATTTCACAAAACCGGTTCACCTTTGGACCCATGGCTTCTAAAACCCCTACCTTATTCCACTCTCGTTTCTTCCTCTTCGGCTTCTATTGCTGGGACTGGGAATTTCTCACCGCTCTCCTCCTCTTTAGTTCTTCTTCCTAATTAATTAAATTACATACACCTTTTCTTTTTTTTTTTTTTACCTAAATTTCTCATTACTACAACATCAACAAAAGAGGCATAGGTTTTTTTTTTCTTTTCTTCTTTTATTAAAATAATAATAGTTTCTGTGAGGTAGGTGGAGGGTAGATCGGGAAGAAAAAAAAATGTCACAGCAGCAGCGTTCGACGCCGGCGCCGTTCTTGACGAAGACGTATCTGCTGGTGGATGACCCCGCCACCGACGACGTCGTTTCGTGGAGCGAAGGTGGCAATACCTTCGTCGTTTGGAAACACGCCGATTTCGCTAAGGACTTGCTTCCGAAGTACTTCAAGCATAATAATTTCTCCAGCTTCGTTCGCCAACTCAACACCTATGTAAGTGTCTCTTCTCTTGCTTCATCTTTTTTAGTTAAAAGATCGCATCATACTTTCACCAGTGATATGACTAAAATTAAAATATATAAGTCACAATATAAATTAGTTTTTTAAAATTGAATTAGGTCTAAATTCGTATTGCAAGAACGTATGTTTGTGAAAATTTATTAGATAGTCTTGAATTATGACGTATTCATGGTGTCATTTATAATAGTATTGGACTATGTAATGATTTCTCTTGGTATGGGCATGACTAGATTTATAAATGAACTTAGGAGATTTTTTTTTGGAAGAATGAACTTGGGAGTTATGAGTTAGCGTGTGAAAACAAATATTTCGTCATGTTTGCTTTACGTATTCCATGTGAAATAAATCAATGACAGTTGATGCTTTTTTTTGTTATTATCTTACCGTATGATTTGATTATTTTGCTTGGTTTTTTAAATGCGTGAAATCGTGGGATTGGAATCTGGTGTGGAAGTTTCAACCTTAGGATCATTTTGGCGTATATCGAATATAAAAAAGTGTGTTGTAAATTGTGGAGGATTTCTTGGCTTTGAATTTGTCTCTTG
The DNA here is from genome assembly GCF_000004515.6 of Glycine max. Classification (NCBI taxonomy): domain Eukaryota; kingdom Viridiplantae; phylum Streptophyta; class Magnoliopsida; order Fabales; family Fabaceae; genus Glycine; species Glycine max. The sequence continues at coordinate 18,351,471 of NC_038253.2, forward strand.
ATTGTTGAAGCATCGTTGTTTTGATCAGTGTTTTTTTTTTTTTTTTAGTTTTCAAGTTTTCAAGTTTTTTTCCACACCGAATATTCTGCTTCTTGGAAGACACGTGATGCTTAGTGCTTCAGATCTTTTCCTGTTAGGTGGCCTAATTGGAAGAATTTCTTTTCATTTTTTTCCCTCTGCAGTGGAATGCCATTAAGTGCATTTTGGTGATTTTTTAACTTAAAAAAAATTAACAGAAGCATGAAAAGTTGAAAACTGAAAAGTGTAATTATGGAATAGTCAAAAAAATAAATAAATGAGTGAACTGAATGGGTAAGGAACTAAGGATCCTATGCCTATCAATAACTATCCTTTTTTTATGAAATAAAATTAATGAATCTTTACTCTTATCCTTTGAAAAGCTACCTTCTTTATAATCATTGATTTAAGTTGGAAAATGAATAGTTTTTCCTAATTTAGTTAATGGTGAGATAATTGTGAGTTGGGTTTAATTTTTTTATTTTAATGATTACCTGATATTATATGATATGTGAAGTTATTAAGAAAGTTTAACTGTTGGTTGATCAAAATTGTCTGATCAGAGTACGATAAATCTTTTGGTATTTTTGCGAATAAAAAATATAATATATTAGATTGATTGTGAAACAGTCTAAAGTACCATATGATGAAAAATGATATTATAGATAGTGGGGTTGGTGGCTAAAAATAAAATCCATGATTTATTTTGAGTTTTTATGGATGGAAATTGTAGTTGCCAGTGGCAACTTGCCTTTGTTTAAATGCGAAACTGAATAGTGGTGACAGTAGTTGTGCTGCCATTGTATTAACCGATTCGACTATGCTCTCATGGCGAATAGCGCGGATCATGCTTTTTATTTCTTTTCTTTTCTTTTCTGTTCTTTATTTTAGTTGGTTTCGTTTTGTTCTGTTTATTTTTTATTTTTTTATTTTTTTTCGCATACTGGCATTAATGATCTGGGTCATTTCCATACTAAGATAAAATTACATTCACAAAGTAATGAATACTTCGAACTGAAGTCTGAATAACAATATTCAAACAAATTCTAATTCTTTTGAAAGTTTCTATATTTTTTTATTTACTTAAATAGAAAAAGTATTTTCTAAATTGCTCAAAAAGGAAGGAAAATAGAAATATGTAATTTTGAAGCTCAAATGCCTTTTTAGCTGTTACCCCATACTGTTGAATTAATTAAAAAAATTATTAACTGAAATTCAAAGGAAGGATAAATCTTTTCCAAAATAAATTTTATTCAAAATAATGTTAATTTTAATTAATTAAATAGCAAAGTTTAATATATTTTTCCTGTTTATATTATATTAACATCTCTCCATTTTTAATGAATGGATTTAGTTTCATACCATATTAATTATTTTTGTATAGTAAGTTTCAATACGTTTCTGGTCATATTTTACCAAGTCAAAGTAAAATATTATTTTGTCAAAAATATTCATTGATTAAAAATAAAGAAAACATTAAATGTTTATTTTTTTATTAATTCAAAATAGTTAATACGTAGGATAAGTTTTGTATTTTCATATCATATATTATAATCCATTTTAGAAAAACTGTTTATGGTAGTATATATATTAACTTTCACAAAATGCCTTGACGCCCTGTATTGGTACTTAAAATAATTCGATTTTTAATATTTGTTATATTTGTTGCTGAAGAATGGAGATGAATGAATAGATAAAAAAAAAAAAAGGATGGTTTTTAACATATTTTGAACGTTGAATTATTCAGGGATTCCGAAAAACTGTTCCCGACAAATGGGAATTTGCCAATGAGTATTTCAAGCGAGGACAGACGGATCTTCTCGCCGAGATCAGGCGGCGGAAGGTGGTGTCTCCGGTGACCGGAAAATCTACCGGCGGTGGCGTTAACATCTCGGCGTCCCACTCCGGCGGCGACGACATGGGGTCGACATCGACGGGATCGATGGAGGCGGCAACGGCGGCGGGCGCTGATATATCGGGCGAGAACGAGAAATTGAAGAAGGACAACGAGAAATTGAGCGGCGAGTTAGCGCTGGCGAAGAAACAATGCGAGGAGTTGGTGGCGTTTCTTAGAGACTCGCTGAACGTGAGCCCCGATGTGATAGAGCGCATCATTCGGCAAGGAACGTGTGTGTCCAGCAACAATGATGCGGTGCGTTTTGATGCTATTATTAATAATGATCTTGATGACGACGAAAATGCGGTAGGTGAGTGTGAACCACAACAACCACCACCCAAAGGTGACAATGGAGAAAGTTTGAAACTATTTGGGGTTTGGTTGAAGGGTCAAAATGGGAAAGAGAATTCAATTGGTAAATGCCGCAAGAGAGGGCGCCAAGACTACCCTATTGCTGCCACTGCCAAGGAATTGAAGACCCTAGTCTAGTACAACATATCATATTCTTGTTAATTAATTACCTTTTAAGAAACAACTATTGTAGCCAGATCTAGAACACAAAGAAAAATACTCTCTTAGTCATCATGGAAAATGTATGGCTCTTTCATGGTATTTCGTTGTTTGGTTTGATGGTGCAAGGGACCTAATAAAGGATACTAATGATGATGATTAAGATTATGTTTATAGACATTAATTTGTATGATTGGAAATAAATGTGTCTTGTTTAAGGAATTTGACATTGACGGTCTCATTATTACGTGGGACAGAGCTATTGTAGTACCATGCCAATTTTAATTACTGTATGACTGTGTATGTTTGATTTACCGTTATAAATAGATGTCGGTAGCAAAATAATTTTGTATCTACACACTTTTAGGTGTTTAATTTTTATTGGATCCTTAAATTTTGTCTTGAAATTCATGCATAATAAGTTGGATGGTAAATTAAATATATTCTTTAATATGTTACTTGGCTCCAGTTACAATTTATGCGTCAGTTTTGTCGGTTGATCCCTCTCACGAGTGTGTATAGGTTTATGTTTTAGTCAAATTTTAGGATGATGACATTGAGATTTTTTATAAGCAAATATTATAGGTGTTACTTTCGTATTAGTTAAAACGTTAAGGAAATGAAATAACGTATTTCATATTAGACTCCTTTAAAGTATAGAAGACGCTGATCTATTCTTTAATGTAACCAAATTAATTTCGTCATAGCAAAAAAGTACAACTGTATTAGTTTTTTATTGGACTAAAGTAAAATAATAAATTATAAATTTCACAATAAGAATTAATTCAAAAATTTGATAATCATACTTTTAACGTAAGAAATAATCACTCATAAAAAATTTAATAGTTATAATGTTAAGACTAATAGCGTACATATATATAACTATATATCATCTTAGTTGTATTTTTTAATTAATAATTATAATAAAAAAATATTGGTGGGATTAAAGACAAGTATTAAATTTTAAAAAAAAAACTTATACGTCTTACTGAAATAGATCTCTTGGCAATTATAATTAAAACACAGAATAATTAAATATAACTCCATAACCATCAATTTGCTGAACTTTTTCAAATTATAATTTACCCACAATTAAGCATTTCACCTAAAGTTCCAAATATATCCTGGGGTGTGGTTGAGCCATCTTATCTGGAGTTTCGTCTATTGACCTCAATCAATGGAAGCTCTAGAAAGTTCAAGTCATAGTCCCATTGGCCTGCACTTTGCAGAAAAGAATTGGATATAGTGATTAGTGGGGTGCATGTTGATTATTTATTATTAGTGAATTAAGAACAAATCTAGCTTCTAGCCTCTTGTTCCCTTCCATTTAGTCCAAAAAAAAGTGTTAAGCTGACTATGTCCATGCGCAAACATGAAAAACCATGTTCGTAGGTCCTTTCCTCAATTTTGTTTTGTAATTCTATATTATATTTTAAACTATTTAATAAAAGAAAAAAATTGTAGCACCTGTCTCGGTTTTCTTGTTGTCCTATAGTGATTTTGAACTCAGTTTGATTGTTATTTTCTGCACTGTCGAACATTTTTTTTGCACAAATTCAATAAAGTTTTGTTTATTGTGTTATTTATATATATAAAAAATTCTTATTTGTATTGTCAATAGATTATTAATTGAGTTTGGCAAAAGGTTTGTCTTCTGCGAGGTTTCCTTAAATAATTTTCAATACTTATAAGAAACGAAAATAAATGAAAATAAGAAGATAAAATAATAAATTTCTTTTATAAGTTTAATTTATTTTACTTTCATAATTTTTTAAGTGCTTATAGACCAAATTAGTGACCAAATATATCTTAAACCTTCACTAATTTTTTTTAATTAAACTTGTAATCATTTGGTGCTGGTAAATTGCACTTGAGACAATTCTACCTATTACATAAGTAATATAAGAATAGAAGTATTGTTAACAAGTATTAAAATAAAACTCTTTTAGAAGGAAATGTAAAAAAAAAAAAACAAAACAAAAACTCGAGCTTTAAACTTTGAAGAAACAATAACGATTCATTATTTTAGGAGTTATAAGATAAAGATAAAAGTTTATAATTAGAGTTGTATGATTAGTGTAATTGCTTATAGTCTTGTCTTTATCTCCACCGTTAAACAATTCGTGCGTATTCTTCTCTTCTTCTATGACTGAAAATATTTTTTTGCTTCATGGGGTAGTGTGTGGCTGTGTGAAGTGGAGCAAGATAACTCTATAATAGTCATAGCTGTCACCCGCTAATGTTTCTTCTACTGTTCACTATGATGACACTGGCATTAGATGAGATGGCACGTCTCATCTGGTTCATATACTTCCCTACCAACACCGGGAATTAAAGATATATCTGGCTTGGAAAACCAACACAAGTTAGATTTAGTTCAACGAATTAATCTTTTTATTGAAAGAGATTTTCATATTTTAATGTTTAATTATGTATCGAATAAGATTCCTTTGAAGGGAGGTGCTTGTGGGAAACAAAAATACTTGTCTTGGTACCTCTCAAAGTTATCCTCCAAAAGTTAACCAATAATAATAATAATAATCCTTAAAATTATATTTCTTTCATCTTTTATTTTTTTATTTAATTAAGTAATATGTATTAGTCTTCTTATATAACTTTTATAAAAGATAATATATTTATCTTTTTAATATATAATATTCATTGCAAAATAATTAAAAATATTCGGATTAAAAATAATTAATAAAAGAATGAGTTAAAAAAATAAACAAATAAAATACATTTATCTTTTTATTGCATAACTTAAAAAATAAACTAATAAAATTAAGAAAAAGAATTCTAATATTTGATAAGAGTATTCCGTAGAAATCAACTTATGTTTAAATTGTTCGGATCGGAGGATATATCAATGTGAGTATTTGCAAAGTCAAGAGTCGGGCAACCAGTAGCAAGATTTAATAGCGTCCTCCAATCGTTTACATGATTTTGCTTTTTTATACAATCAAAAGATTGGATGCATCGACATGAGTTTCTTCTTGTGCACAATTAGTGCATTTTTTTTTTCTTTGGTCAACATTGACAACTAGCCTTTACATAGAAGCTATATCTGGCCCCTTTTTAATCTTTTACTTGCATGAACTTTTTTATAGAATTATCCCATGCTTCCATTCAGCCGTTTAAAATTTTATAAAATTAAAAAACCAATCCCAAACCATGATCATCTTCTAATTGGTCTAGGAACTCTAAAAATAAACGAGTTTTCTTTTTCTAAGAAGAAAAATAAACGAGTTCAAAACACTAGAAAAGCAAGAATTATAGACATGAAAACTAGCATTACTCAAAACTGATACTTCCCATTTATTAATGGAAAGAATTTACGAAGACAACTAATGATTTCGATACACAAGCCCAATAAATAATCTGCATTTTTTTTACGATCAAAAGAAAACAAAGATCGACCATGCTTGGTTGATAGATACACCATTGCAAAACGACAGTGTCCATCAAAGCCACATTACCATGCTAAATACTAGTCTCCAATATCCCCTACCACAACCTGGTATGGAATTTGTTGTAGCCAGCAAAAATCAACAATCAACCTCCCAAGTAGAAGCTTTAATCAAAACTTTTATTTTCTGCCAGATCAAAAATTAATAACAAAGCCTTTCCTGAGTTTTTTCAAATCCAGCTGATTTTTCTCGCTCCTCATGACACTGTTGATGCCCCACTAATGGTCTGTTTAGCCACATATATTTGCTTTACCTTTGTTGAGGAAAAGTTCTTATCTGATCCCAGAGATTGATTTCTTCCTTGGTACACTCTACGATGGGACCATTCGCCCCCAGAATTATTTCTCTGAGAAACACCACCTCTCTGATAATTACCATGTCCTGAGGAATGGTCAGATTGTGAGGGCTGATTCTTGAAAGAAGAACTTGCGTTCTGGTTGTTATTACTACTGCTGCTATTGCCATTCTGAACATCAACCTTCACAGTATCTGTAATGGGGATCACGGATGGAGTCTTGATGACAACAGTCTGTGCTGAAGTCTTGGTAGCAGTGAAATTTGAATTGTCCACCAATCCAAGTTCATCAGGCAATTGGTTGACATTCACATCAGCAGCTCTAGGAAAATTCCTATCCCCATCAGAAGATGTTGAAGCTCGAGAACTAGTAAACCTTTTGGCATTTAGCGGCTGGTCAACAGAAGGAACATGGCTAAACTGAGAAGTTTGTACCCCTTCTTGTTGCTGCAATGGGATTGACAGAGGAAGTTGTGAATTAGGAACATGCGGCCATCGAGCTTGTACTGACATCTCAGTAGAGGGCTGGCAAAAAATTTTACACAATGTTAATTAGAGATAAAAATTCTACCACATTAGATAGATAAACTAAAACAAAAGCACAGATCAATGACTCTTACTGTCTTTTTTGTAATATTGACAAATTCCAAATAACTCTAAAAACTACAGACATTGAAGATTTTGTATGATTATTGCAGAAATCAACAGCAAGACATATCAAAACTTTACCTGGAAAGGAGAAACATCAAACATAGCCACAGGAGAAGCCATTGGCATAAGTGGTGAACCAGGAGCAAGATGTTGAATTGGAGAAGGCATGTTAGCAGGATTCCGCAATGAAGATGCCATATTCATACTGTTCATATCGCCTTCACCAGCTCCCACAGCAGATGATGTAGGGATGTGTTTCCAATCAGGCTGCTTTCCAGAGGGTATATAAGTGGTTCCCATGAAACTCAAGCCAACTTGACCAAATTGCCCAACAGGAGCAAAATGGTTATAAACAACCATGTGTGGTGGCCCCTGGACTCCTGGAATGCCTCCAGGAGGAGCAATAAAAGGCCCAGTGAACCCTGTTGGAGGTCCATAAAAAGATTCCACACCAGAATGGCACTGTTGCCAGCTCCCAATTGGCCTTGATGCTGATGTAGTACTTTTTTGAGGCTGTGACTGTGTTGTAGATGCAGACTCATCATGAGGTCCAAAAGCAAAGACAGGACCACCCATCATAGGATTCATTTCATAGAAAGGAAAATGAGAAGGAGGGCCTGAAGGAAAATGAGGAGGGACAGAAGGAAAATGCGAAATCATTTGACCCGAAGAATTTTGGGTACTTGGTAAGGGAGGCCACAAGGAAATTGGCGGAGTCTCAACAGATAAATCTGCTGGAAGAGATACGCTAAGAGGCTCCTCAGATCTAGATTGATTAGCTGATTGCTGCTCACAACCTACTCCTGCCCAAGTAACTAATAAAGATAAGTACAAAGTTCCAGAATACAAATTGATGTTAAGTCGAATTATAAGCAGATGTCCAGAAGAAAGAAAAACTATACTAATGAGTAATACAGAGAGGGAAGATTCACCTGCTACTACCCTATCAATATCTGCAGCTACAAAACTTTTACCATCTGAAGCAGGGACAGAACAAGCACCCAATCCATTTCCAACAATCTCGTCACTACTAATGGCAGCAACAGCAACAGCTGAAGCAGCTGCTTCAGCTTCAGCTTCTGCATCATGATCTTCTAAGTGACCATGAGATTCATTACCATGTTTCTCTTTATCAAAGAAAAGACTGCAATCGTTATCAGATGCAGTAAGATTGTGGGACATTTGCATGTCTGATCTAGATGATCGAGGTCGACCAATGCCATGAGACACAACACGGCTGCTAGATGGAAGAACAGTCGGAGATGTTACTGCCCCTGAATACAAAATGCAATATCCTCCATCAGTAAGGTAACTGAAAATCCAGAAATAGTACCTCAAACTGCAAGAAAATTCGCTATCACCAATCAAATGAATAACTAAACAAATCCCAATGCAAAGTTTATTTGCTAACCAAACTGAATTTTCTCTCCAGCAAGCAAGGAATTAATTGGGCTGGATGCAGACGAAAAGGTTTTCTCCTTTGTCAAAATGGATGATGTTGGCAAACTGGGTTCATCAACAGCACCAGTCATATTGCCAACAGAAGCCTGTGAATCAAACTGTTGAGGCTTCATAGCCTCATCAAGTTGTGTCTGTGTAAGTGCCATTACCTGCCATAAAATTTTGCTTTAAATTCTCAACAAAAGGGTTGAACAAATAATAAAATATTTATGCAAATGTCTGAATTCAAATTTCTCCTCTTTAAATTACACCATTTTGATCCCCAAACATCCCCCCTCTAAAATATCAGAACAACTAAGTTGCACCTAAAACGCATTTCAGTCCCCTCCAAAAGAATTAGATAGGCAAAATTTGATTTAGGGGTAACTCCTCAGCGGAACTATACTATACATAGAAAAGAGCAGATTGTTGAAGGAGATATAAGCTGCAACTATGAAACAAAGGGGGACCACATACACGAGAAGTTAAACCATGTTTCTAGAAATGTTGGATCTAAATAAAGTAATAAACAAGCATTAAAGAAATACAGCCAAAATACATGGGGAAAATCAGAGATGATAGAGAGTTTCAATTGCCATTGTTCTGAAACAAAGTGAGGGAGGAAAGTTCAAACCTGTTGACTGATTTGTGCATTACCCCAAGAGCCCAAAGATGTCTGAACATTATCTAGAACCTTGTTCTTATTTTCAAATATCACACCAGAACCCGGGTCCTTTTCACCACCAGAAACTGCTGGGAGACTTGTCTGATGTGACCTGTAAAAGGGAAAAAAAATACATTATTTTTTTTGTACAGTGATCGCCACCAAGAAATCTTACAAGACGGCAGCTACCTGCTTATCTGTGATCTTAAATCAGGCTGGGTATCAATTTTCAAAGGAGGTGGTGTGCCTATTGGAGGTAATGCTTGGGACAATAAACTTGAATTAAATCCAGATGAGGCATCCATTTTTGTCATTCCCAACACATCAGCAGCAACAAAATCAGCATGGAGACTATTTGCCACTTCAACTCCAGCTATGGATCCTTTGGTAGAATTGGCCACAGCCACAACACTTTGCGAACCTGAACGGGGTCTCCGTTGCGCCTAGCATTAAATAAAAAAACAATTAAGAAAGATGCAATACATATGATTATGATATCAGGTTAGATGTACAGATAGAAATTAAAACCTTTGCAACCCGAGACTTGGCCTTGATTTCTTTCTCTCTCTGTTCTCGTCGATCATTTAACATTTGCCTCTTTGACCTTACTTCTATAAAGTCATCTTCATCACTAGGAGCTTCAATTCCAGGTTGCTCAAACACACGTATAATTCCACTTTGCAATGGAGCATCAACGTCTTCCTCAGAACACAAGTTCCTTTTGAGATTACTCTGTCCAGAATGCGAGAAGCCCTGAGTCTTCGTTGATTCTTTTCCATCAACCTTTTCACCTCTGCTTCCAGAATCCATTCCTTGTGAATTTTCTGTAGCTAACTCTACCGTCTGTTTTCCCAATTTATTGGACATAGCCTTCCTAGGTACAGTCCTTCCAGATATGCCTGCTCCCCTTCCGTTGATATTTGACTTATTATCCAATCCAAACTGATCAGTCAAAACGGAACTAGTAGACTGCCTCTTGTCAGCATTTTCCCGAACTCGAAACTCAGTGCGCTGCATATTCCGACGAGGCCTCCTCATAAATCCTCCAGAGTCTGGGCGATTAACCCTTGGAGCTGGACCAGATGATCTTGGGTTTGAATTTTTTACAGTAAAGACATATCTCTTTCCCCTGCCACCAAATTGTGTTTTTGACTCCATAAAATTCTCTTTTGAAACTGGATTATATGATGCATCTCTAGTGACAGGCTGAACTTCTGATTCTTTTGCACTGGATGAAATATTGCTTCTCTTTCCAACTACATTTTGATTCCCCCGCTTATCCAATTGGAAACTAGTAGAAGTTCTACTGCTATTATTATGAACATGGGAAGACTCAATTCGACCCTGCTTTATTCCAGCAATATTTTCTGCATTCTCACTTGGCAGTGAACCTTGTGATAAGTTTCTTGAATTACCTGGTTGGCTGTCAACAGAATGATGCCTAATCTCATTTTTTATAAAGGAATCAGAAGTTTCTGGAGCATTTTGAACTGGCATTTGACCTCCAGGGTTACGATTGTAAGAGAAACTGGATGGTATATTTGGCTGAACAAATGACATTGATTGAGGACCAAGAGGCATTATACCTTGTGATATGGGAGAAGTATATCTTAGCTGGCCAAATTGAAACAAAGGAGGCTGCGATGGATGCATGTGTGAGAGGGGTGCACCAACTTGTGGATGCAGATGCAGTGGCATCTGTATAGAACCAATCTGTATGGCAGGTACAGGTGATGGTATCAAGGATGGACCAGAAAACAGACCAAATTGAAGCTTAATGGGTACCTCAGCTTGACTTGGAGCATTAGGTACATTAGAGGAAACAGCTTGACCAGAAGATGAGTAGTGAGGGGCAACAGTAACTGAACTCAGCGTACTATGGTGGGTCAACAGGCCATTAGAAGCTTCCACATTACCTAAACTCTCAGACACCACAGGGGAAAGAGAATTACTAGGCTGAATGACCAGATCTTGAGCTGGCTTCTCGGATTCCTGGAACACACTGGAAGTGCTGTTAAGATTCACCTTAGTATCATTAACAGGTTGGAGGGCCTTGTCATCATCACTTGCATTATCATAAGATACACATTCTTCTAGAGAGATGCCAGAAGCCTGTTGTGCCACAAATGTTGTTTCTTCATCTTTTGATGTCCTTTCAAACTTTTCATTAGGCATCCCAACCTGGACACCCTCATCAAATCCTAATACTAGGTTATCCATCAAGTGGGGCAATCCTTTCTCCTGCAAATGCATATCTTCAAAATCCTGGTTGAGTTGAGCATGATCATCTCCTTCATGCACTTCATCTTCTTCCTGATAATCTTCATCTTCATATTCTTCTTGTTCCTGGAACTGCTCATTATTCTCAGTAGTCCATTCATCATCATCCCCACTAGAGACAGCACATGGAGTAACTACATTTTCATTTCCAGCAGGTGTTGCAATGGATTCATTATCTGGAGCTGTGAGGGGGTCATTTTTGCTTCCTTCAGAAGTCAATATCGTAGGGGAATCTCCAGAGTCATCCAAGTCATCATGAGAAAGATGTGTTGGAGAACTTGGGGGGCTTGAAACAGAGAGTGAAGACTGAGAATCACACCTCGGTGTGGATTCCACTTTATGGTCCTCATTCTCAGTAGTCTCTTGCCGGGCATCCACTACTTCAGGTTGTCCACGGTTCCCATTGTCATAACCAGTTGGAAGGGTAGAGTCACTTCTGGTTGCCTGATTATAATGCATCTCATTTTCTAGGAAAGCAGAAGGGCCAGGGTGTTCATTTTCATTTTTGTAAGTTCTGTGAACAGAACCTAGTGAAGGAGGAGGAAGTACTCGAGGCTGCCTGACAGAATACCGTGACCTCCCCAAGGCATAGGGTCCCTCTGACTCAGAATTTGGATAAGTACGCTCAGGGAATTGAGGAAATGGATTGCCACGGGAACGGCCCTGTGTCCAACCATCACCAAATCTTTCAAAATAATTTTCATGAAAATCAGAATCAATCTCTGTATTTCTGCTTAGATTATCTCCATCTGCAGATTGGTTCCACCTCTGTGGTTTTACATGAGCATATTCATCTAAATGAGGCTCTGAAATTCCACCTTTATAATAAGGCCTTGAAGACACAAATCCAGCACCACCATTATAGTCTTTCCTCATAAATGGCTTTCCACCAATTGATAAATCTCTGCGGGGACTGTTGTGACTATTCTCCTGGTCTTGTGGATAAAATGTTGAGCTGTTCCAATTCTCATATCCATCTCTTCTCCATGAATTTACTGGTTTTCCTCTATCCCCAAAGGTGGAAGATAAATCTCTAGAGAAGTGAGACCTAGAGCCCATCTCCAATGCCCTATTCACACTTGATGAATCAGAAGATGCTGAAGTCAATATCCTGTCAACCATTCTTTCACTATCCTCCCAATCACCCACATCTGTAGCCCTTGATGCTTCTTTTTCGTTCAATATTGCAGGCATTTTCTCCTCCACAACAACTGGAGCATTACTGCCACTTTTGGATGCCTCAGCCTGCCTTCTAGCAATCCTTTGCTCCAATTCTAAAAGCTTCTGCTTAGCAGCTTGTTTTCTCCTCTCTTCTTCTAAAACCATCCTTTGTTTCTCTTCTTCCCTAGCTAACCTCTGTTCTTCAGCCTTTCGCAAAGCTTCAATCCTCTCTTGTTCAGCTCTCCATGCTGCCTCTCTTGCCTCTTCTTCCAATCTCCTCTGCCTCTCTTCCTGTTCTCTAGCCTGCCTTAATCTTTCCTCCTCTTCTCTGCGAGCCAACTCCAATGCCCTTTCTTGCTCCTCAATGATTCGCTGCCGCTCCTGTTCTTGCATCCTCTGAACCCTTTCAAGCTCCGCCTCAAAGGATTCTCTCACAGGATCATGGAAATCAGTTTGCTTCAGCACATCCTTCTTTTTCTTGACCACCCCAACAAGACCACCCAACAAATCCCTCCCATCAAAACTAGAACCTCCAAAATCTTTCATAAACGGATCCTCCAAGAAACCTTTTTCACTCTTTGGCAAAGCCCGCTTCTCTCTACCAAAATTAAGCAGAGGATCATTAACAGGCAGCCCCTTACCACCCATCGAGAAAGCTGATCTTGACACCGAGCTCTGGACAGAATCAGCTCTATTCCTGTTGAGTTGCTCGCGATGCCGATCACCATACGGTTCCACCACATTATTCCAAGGCTGCTGTTTCCCACCCTGACCATCCCTCCTTACAAAATCCCTCTTTCCAGCATCATCATCCCTAAATGGCGACGGAACATACTTGTTACTATCCTTCCCCACATCCTTACTCCCACTTGACGACCTCACACCAACACCATTTCTCTCATTTCCAGCATCCTTGGGAAAGGACAAGTTCGAACTCCTCCAAGAATTCCCTTCGGGCCCCATTCTATCATAAGCCTCCACTTCACTGTTCAAAGCCTTTACAACTTCATTGCCCCTCAATAGTCCCCTCTTCTCATGCTTATGAGGCAAACCACCAACCCTAGGAATATCAAAATCCCAAAAAACTTCCCCCTTGGGAAAACCATGATCCCTACCCTCCCTGCTCAAACCGTGCCCTGTGTCACGCTCATCATCGGCCCAATCTGACCGTGGGTTCAACCGAACCAGCGGCAGAGGACCAGGGAAATACTCCTCCTGCTTCCTCCCAACACCACCACCATACTTCGGGTTCACCACCCGCGAACCGCGACCATCATCACCACCACCAGCCACATTCACTCTGCGAGGAACACTAAACTGATCAGTAACCAAAGAACCCTCATTCTTCTCCTCAATAAACACATTCTCATCACCCAGAGAATGTTTCTGCTTCTGATTCAGATTCAGATTCAGATTCTGAATCGAATTCTGATTCTCCTGGATCTTCTGATTTGAACCAGGCACAGGCACCAAGGTGGCCCGCAGAGAAGGAAAATCCTCTCCTCTCAAAACGGCCGACGAAACCGGCACAGCGGCCGCGGCGGCTGCCGGTTTAACGACAGGCAGCGACACGTCCTCAGCGACGGGCTTGGTCCAGCCCAAACCGGAGGAGCTGGGCCTGGGCCCGCTTCCGGAACCACCCGGGCCGGCGGGCCCACCTCCCGATCCCAGCGAATCGAACTGCTCATGCTCCTTCCGCAGCGAAGGAAGGTTCAAGGGGGGCGGAACGGAAAGCTTGGGCCCGGCTTTGTGCGAGCTGCGAGGCCGCGACGACGGCGGAGCCGCGGCGGCTCCGGCGGAAGGGCGCGGCGTCCGGGCGGAGGAATGCTGGCCATAGGACTTGTTCAGATTCACTGAGACGTATTTGGTGCCGGAATTGGCTGCCATCGCAGTCGCGAACCAAGTGTGAATCGCCAAAGCATGAAAACCCTAACTTTATGCGATTTCTTCCTCTGCTGACTTTTGATCCCGATTCACGGATTGTTGAATTCCAACCCTAACCCTAACTAACCCTAACCCGATGATCGAAACGACAGGATTGGGTGCAGCTGCGATCGGAGAACGGAAGACTGGGATCTGGGGCGATGGTTGTTAATTTTTGTGTTTTGTTTCTAATTAGGGTTTGAAAGGGAAGGGTGGCAGTGTGGGATAAGACGGTCACCTACGGGGGCGCAAGATAGAGCACGGCGCTGGTTAAGAGTGCGACCAATAGGAGAAGCCCTACTATAGCCTAAGCGGCGAGAGAGAGATATGAAAATAAACGTAAAGAGGGAAGTTCAAGTTTAACTTAACAATGTGAGAGCGAGCTGAGCGAGTAAGCCAAACCAAGAAATCTGTTTTTTTTTTTCCTCTTCTTTTCTTTGTCTTTATGTCTCTTCCCGTGTTTCTACGTATTTATGTTTTGCGCCACACCGTTTAATTATTGAAAAATTAGGCCCAGTAGCATCTTTGCTCTTTAGAATCTCAGTTATTATTTAATTATTTTTCTCTAATTTGACCTTTGATGTTGTTCTATTTATAATATTTTACTTTCTATCAAAATTATTATACGTTATTAATGAGAGTTGGTATAATGAAAGAAATTAATCCCTCCCAATATTGTGAATTAAAATTTAAATTCTTCTAATAAAGTATTCACATTTAATATTCGACTATATTTTAAACATATTTGTTTCTAAAAGAAAAAAGGACATGTGAAAAATTAAAAAAAATATTATTATATGATAAAAAATCATTTTTTAGAATACAATAACATTTAATTGGATCTACATTGCCATTTTACATGTTTAAAATCAATATTATTTTGATCAAGGCACCCACATATTTTTTCTCTCCATACCTCTTCTTCTCACTAGTTTTTACCCTTGTAATGTAAGGGATAAACAATTTATTTGTGTATGTATAGAATGATTTTGTATTAAGTAATTTAGTTGTATAAGGAAAAATATATTCAAGTTTTTTATTGAATTGTTTGCTTTGAAATATAATAACTAAAACATTATAAAATAATTGAATTTAATAAAAGTAAGATAATATGTGTTGTTGTTACAAAGAGTTGTAAATGTATGAAAACTGTTGAAATAGATCTATAATTCTTCAATTATTTTTCACATGTCCAAAACATTTTATCAAAACAAATAAAAATAAAATAATATTAATGGAATTAAGTTAAATTAATTTAATTTATTTTATTGGATATGTAATACTTAAATAATTTTGGATTCAACATAAGATTTTTGACCTGCACAACACACGGGATAGATAGAATGTGTGCGAGGGAATATTTTTGTATTATTTATTTAAAAAATTATATTTTAAAGATAATAAAAATGTTAAAAATTATTGATAAGTAAATATAAGGTAACATGAACATAATATATCTAATTGTGCATCACATATGTGTTTATGGGTAAAGTGACACAACCCCTTATACTAATAACATCAAAACTCAATAAGTTGGTTATATTTTAACAAGACTAATTTTTGGAAATTTTGTGGTAGAACCTTAGGTTCCACCATCTTCGTACAGGCAAGCGGTTTCTATGTCATTAATTGACCTTTTTCCATTTGACTTGCTTGAAGAAGTGTAAACCTCGTTCAAACGTTTTTACATACAATTTTTTCTTTTAATTGATTTTATGAAGAGTCGAATGTCTATATCCTAATAGTATAAAATCATTTTTCACTGTCATCTAATCCAAATTATCATTTAAATTATTTTAAAATAATTATTTTAAAAATTAATAAATTATTATATATGATATATTGTGATTGGATGATTATATAAAAAATTTTAAATTATCAATACATACTTTTTTTTTCTTTTATAAATTACATATTAAACATGTTTATTTATTTTTAGTTTTATTTTTATTTTATAAAATAGATATCGATCTAGCACAGTACACCAACTAAAATACTGTTTACATGGTGAAGGATATTATTATTAATTTTAGGATTAGACAAGCATTTGGTTTGACAGTGTCAATAGATTTACATGGGACTAAATTGGACCAAACATCATCACACTTTGTAAAACTCAGATTCATTATGTGCAGTACAGATCTTTATTATTATTATTATTATGTAAGATACATTAAAAAATAAAACTATAAGTTACTGAGAAATTACAGTACAAATTACACTTACCCATTGGCAGCTTAGGCATAATTGTACCTTCTTAGATACTCAGTTCTGCATATTGCAGGTATTCAAGGAAAATATATAAAACAAATAAAAAATTATATATTACTAATATTTTACAAATTAGAATCACCAAGCAATGTATGATTTAGTCTGTTTAACATCTGAAATAATATAATTACAATTAACATCTAGACTAATAAATATGGCCCACTAAACAAATTAGTAGTAGTCATCATCCTGGCCATTGTTAAGGCCAAGTTCTCTTGTGGCTCTAAGTGCAACATGGACATGAACATTTGCAGTTGAATGAAATTATAATTGTCTCCCTACGATTCAAGGTCATAAAGATAGATAAGTAATATCACTAACAATAATTGATCAACTTCAAATTTAATCCTCTGATGCATTTGGTTTGGATGAGAAATTGAGAACTATATGCATCCAACGGGTTTGTGATCAATCCTCTCAAAGAAAAAACAGAAAGGTAGAAAAAAAAAATAGAGCAAAATTGAAGAATGAAAAAGAGAAAATGAAGAACTCTAGGTATGTGGAGAGAATAGAAACTGCGGTTCTTTTTCCCTTAGGTGAGTGAAAGGAACGTTTTAGATGGTGCGTTTCTTTATGTGCCAAATGTTTTATGATCACTTAGTGTCTGATCAGTTTTTTCATACAAAATAAAATCCCCATAAACTGATACACGAAAAAACACCTTTGCAATAATGATTGTTGGGGCTTCTCATACATGTTGTTAACATTGGTCACTATTCAAAATTTGAAAATTATTAGAGATTAAATATCCCATAAATTCTTACAGAAAAACCACCCAGTCATTAATGATAATTAATCATCAGAAATTCTAAAGCAAATTGTCATAAATATTATTTTTATTATTAATTTTAATAATTACGAATAGATAAATTGGAGAGGCAACGTGAGAGAGGGGGTGAGCGAGAGGGTGTTTGAGGGGACAATCGAGGGGATGGGTGAATTAAGGTCAAACAATGGAGGAGTTTTGATCAAAAAAGATTTTAAGGGAGTTGTGGGGGAGAACAAAAAGGGAGTGTTTGATTCTTCTATTTTAGGAATATTCGTGAAGACACATTACTAAAATAATAATATTCTACAACGCGCATTCAACATTGGTGGTTCCAAAAACGATGTTATTTTAGAGGCGGTGGCATTTTAGTAAATAAAAGATTTATTTTAACGTTTTTGCAAAAAACGATGTCATCTGCGTGTTACAACATCATTTTTGGAACACCATTCTTGAACTGCATTATACAAAGACGGGTTTTATAAACACCGTCTTTGAATCTGGCTTAAATTTTCATCTTTTCCCCTCATACTCGCACTTTACCCTAGCCCACATTATCTCACTCAATTCATTTGGCTCGATTTTCACTACTGATCAAGGCCGAGAGCATTTCGGTGTTTTCTTCTCCATGGAATTCCTGAAAATCATTTCATTCTTAAGAATTATAGGGCTTAGGGTTGTGCAAGATTTCGAAGGTGGCTTGATCGTGAGCGCTCTTGAAGGAGAATTCCTTGTCAGAGCAAATCTTGTTGAGGACGTTCCTGTACTTCTTCTTCAGCCTTCGGATCTTCTCCACGAGCTGATTCTTGTTGAAATCGAGTTAGAGCTTCAAATTGATTTGGTCGTAGAACAAAGCGGTGTTGTTGTGGCGTGAGGATCCTCGCTGCGATGTGTAGTCGAGGAACCTTTGCAAGAGCTTGGTCACGTCGTCGTCGGTCCATAGTCGCTGAAACAGCCGCCGCGAGTCATCTAGCGGCGGCAGCGGCTTTTTCTCCGCGAGTCATCGTGCTCGACTTGCATTTTGTCGAACTTCACTATCTCTGCTGCACCACCTCAGCGCCGCTCAAGGACACCAAGCTTCAGATCCCAAGCTTCCATTGCTTTAGCTCTACTTCTGCCTCTGCTCTCACGGGCAATGCCCTCTCCCTTCCTTCTTCCACGCGCTCTTTCTCCCTCATATGTGTTGTTTCCACAGTTTCTCTTCTTCCCTTCAATTCCGCTTTCTCTTTTTTCTCTGATTACTACTTTATTTTAGCTTCTCTGTAACTAAAGTTGGATTGTTCGATTCCATGGATGATCTTGCTGATCAGTTTGGGATTGGGACGCTTCGCTTGACCACCAAGCAGACGTTTCAGCTCCATGGTGTTCTCAAGAAGGACCCTAAAATGGTGATGGCTACCAACAAGGGAGTATTCAACTCATCAGCAGATTCTGGAGCAGCAAATGAACTGTGGCATTTGGAATGAGAGAAGTGGGGTATCTGTAGGAACTGTTGGGTGTGGATGCAGAAGAGTGGTGGATGTCTTCATGTCGAAAAAGAAAATTACGGAAGGTAGAAAATTTGGTTTTGTTAGGCATGTAAGGGTGATTTTGATGGAAGTGATGGAAGAAAAATTGAACCATATATGGTTTGGATCTCTCATATCACATATCACATGCACATACTATTCCATCATATTGTATGAGTGTTTATCTCCTAACATCAACTCTAGAGGATGAAATCCAAAAATTGATGAACTCTTTTTGGTGGGATTCAAAATCTGGCTCGACAAAAGGCATCAATTAGCTCAACTTGCAAAAGTTAACAATGACAAAGGAGTTTGGTGACTTGAGATTCAGACATTATTATGGCTTTAACATTGCCATGATAGGGTAGTAAGGCTAGAAATTTTCAACCAACAACAATGTTATAGTGATGAAGGTGTTCAAAGCTGAATATTTATCCAATGGAGATTGTCTAGATGCCCCTCTAGGGTACAATCCAAACACTTCACAGGCTTTGGTAAAGGAAGGCATGGGATGGAGGCTAGGAAATGGCCACTCAATCAACATTTGGAAGCAACCTTGGCTTAAAAAACAAGATAAGTGTTATGTTTCATCTTCACCTCCTCTTGGTCTTGAACATATGACTATTAACTCTCTCATACGTGTTGATCAAAACGGTTGGATACTAGACAATGCTCAACAAATTATTAACAATGATGATTTGCAAGATATTCAGATGATGCCCTTAATCAACACACATGAGAAGGACCTCCCCATATGGAAAGCTAGTGCAACCGAAATTTAGGCTGTTAGATCTGCCTACCACATTTTGACGGAGAAAATTATATGTAATGATGCTCTCAAAGTCAGAGGAAATTGGAATGCACTTTGTAAATTACAAATCCCACCTATAGTAAAGTATTTTCTTTGACACATTCTTTCTGGCTACCTCTCTACATGAACACGTCTTCAACAAAAGGGAGTTCCTTGCCCTAACTTGTGTGCATACCATGAGAGCAACCTAGAGAACGAGTAACATGTTTTTTTTTTCAATCGTGATAAAGTAAAAAGTGTGTGGGATATAGTAGGCCTCTGGAACAAAGTTAGCTACCACATGCAAAGTGCAGAATCAACCAAGGACCTCATATTTCTTCTTCTTGAGACTTTACCTATGGATTTCCAAAAAACATTTGCAATCACTCTTTGGTGCATTTGGAAACGTAGAAATGAAAAAATTTGGGAAGACAAAAACCCACCTCCAAAAGTTTCCATTTCACACAACATGTAATTTCTCTTTGAGTGGTCTAAAGCAAGGGAATTCTCAAATATCACCCATGAGCCAACAACGAGCCAACATAACTCACTCACAAGATGGAATAAACCAACTGCTGGATTTATAAAAGTAAATGTGGATGCTGCAATCTTCAGTTACCAAATGCTTTATGGTCCGGGATTGACCGTGTGAGATGAGGAATAAAATTGGGAAACTCGATCCTAAAGAGGCAAAAGCATGGGCACTTCTTGAAGCTCTTAAATGAGTGCTTGATTCTTAGTTTCATGATTTTATCTTTGAAGTGGATTGTGAAAGTGTTTATGATTAAAGCTTGAAGATCAAGGGATTGACAAAATTCCATTATCTTATAGCAAAGTGTAATTCTCTTTTAAGCAATTTTCCAAACTCTAGGGTGAGTTTAATAAGGAGGCAAGACAACCAAGTTGCACACTCTCTAGCTAGGGCTTCTAGGTTTCATGCTAAAAAAAATATGTTTTATAAATTAATGGCCCATGCAGGACTCAAACATGTAACTTTTGTGTTATTAGCATGACGCTTTAACCAACTGAGCTAATAAGTCAATTATGTTATAAAATAATTAATGTCGCTATATATAACATTAAAATTTCTAATGTATATTTAATACACATATAAGTTTACACAATAAATTTTGTAACAATTAATTTTGATCTAATAAGTCAATTTATTTTGTGTTAAGGGGGCGCAAAAATGATGCATCATGATTTCGTTATGCATGATCTACAACATAATCATGATTTTGTTCCTTTAAAAAAATAGTCATGATTCTGTGGGAATGGTGTTTTGGGTATAAAAAAAGTGGTCAAGCCCTTGGTAGGGGGCCAATAGCAAGTCCAAAAAAAATATAGATCCAAAAGCCTATGTACCCAATTTGAAGTTACTGCTACTAGCTAGTCCACTAGAGTTACTTTTTTTTTTGTTTGGTTCTCAAATTTTTCCCAATACCAAGTATGTCTATTCATTTATGAATGACCGATTCTATGCAACCCTATTTGTAAAAGCTTAGGCATTATGCAAATGGAGTGCCACTAATAAGTTGTGGCACTTGAAGAGAAAGATGGCAGTGAACTGTTGCATGGAGAGAAAGAACTCAATGAAAGGAGAGGAAGTAGAGCTGCAGTTGCATGGAGAGAGCACACTTTGTAATTTTTATTTATTTATTATAATATTAGTCTTTGGGCTAGCGTGTGGTTTGTCGGGTCAATCTAGCCTAAGGCCATTTGGCTCAACGACCAAGTATGTCGAGCAAAAAAAACTAAGGCATTTGAATCTTGTATCTCCTAACTTGTATTTTGCACCTCCCATTTTATGTTTGTGGGCAAAATAGCCCTTTCACTAGGAACACCCATTCCAAAAGGTAATTTTTATCTTCTAGAATAGATATTCCGAAATAGAGATAAGTGTTTCAAAACTATTTTGGAAAAGCTATTTTGGAAAGTAAAAATTATCTTCCTGAATGACCATTCTAGAATAAAGTGCTCCAAAATTTTATGGAATGACTATTCCAGAATACTGAGTTCTGGAGTAGCCTTTTCGCAGCCAAAAATTCACTTCCAGAATGGCTATTTCAGAATGGTCATTTTAGAATTGTTGTTCCATAACAGATGCCCTTCCCCCCACACCAAAAACTTGAAACCCATCTAAACTCATAGATGGAACAAAGGAAGGAGGGGGAAGGTGGTGGCGTAGTGTCGTGAGGAGGGTGTAGGGGTTGGCATGGTGGAGGATGAGGTCGTTGTCGTTGTGATTATTAGGGCTACAATTAGTCTAAGGGAGGTGTTAGGGTATTTTAATCTTTTCAAACATTTTTGGGAGGATACAATACGAGAAGTGCAGGATACAATGTGGGTTCTATTCAGGCCAATTTTTTTTATAGCTTAGCCTAACCTTATTCGTAGGTTGGCCAGGCTGGCCTATTGAGGCAGGCTCAAATTGACAACTCTAAGAAGGGGGAGGGGATGGGTGTGTAGGGAAATGCTGATAGACAGGGGTAGGAAGATCTTTTCGTAGGGATTTAAAAAAGTAGGAGGTAAGAACAACAACTGGGGGTGAGAATATCAATCCCCTTTCTTTAGACTTCCATCGTGTCAGATTTGAGACATGACTTCCATCCATCTTTTGTGTGCTTACGTCTTAATCCATCAATTTGTGATTCATTATGATATTTTTTTTGTTTTAATGTTCAACTTCTTTATGGATTTTCAGGATCTGTTTAAATCTGCAAGGTTTATCTCTTGTTCACATTTCCAATTCACCAATGAGGGTGGACATGGTGAGAATGTATTGATTTTGAAAAATTAAATAATGAGGGTTCAAGTGAAATAATTAAAAATGGCATACAAATGAAAAACATTAATTACCTTTGATTTCATCTTTGTTCTGGCTTCAATTCCTTTGACGAGTGTTATGTGTGTATGTGAAAAAAATAAAACTTTTTTTCGTGGCATGTGGTATCTTTTTTTCCCTTTTATTTGTGTTGGGTGTATCTAGGACTAGAAATGAGTAGATCTTAACTTGATTCAACTTGTTAATATTTAGCTCTGCTCGAAACTCGATTCGAGTTTGACGTGAACCTCTTTTTTTTAAGCTCGAACACGATTCAGTTCAAGCTCACGAACAACTCGGTTTAACTCGTTAGCTCGAATCACATGAACCAAGAGTCAAATTTTTTAAATCATATACATTTCAAAATTTCATTTTATTAGTAGATTTTAGATAAAATGATCGTTTATTTTTTTATATAAAAAATGCCATAGATGAACTTATTCTACTTAGCTTGGTAGGACAACAAGGTTTGATAAAAACACATAATTACAATCAAAAGTTTGCATAAATAAAAACTATCTCACTCTACATATATAAAATAATAGAAAACTCAATCAATTATAATATATATATATATCGAACTGGTTCATGAATCAAAGTCGAGTCGAACTATTCACAACTCAAGTTTAGCTCATTTGGTTCATAAAATAAATTCAACGAGTTTCAAACTATTTTCATGTTAGTTTGGTTCATTGTCACCCTTAGGTATATCTATTCAGGATCGTTATTTGCCTATTAATTTAGTTTGTTGAGACCAACACAGACTTCCCTTGAGTATTCTTTTGAAAAGCTTCTCTAGGCCTCTATAGGCTATCTACCCTAGTATTATTTCTAAAAGCTTCTTCAGGCTTCAAACCCTTAATAGCACCTATCACTAGACTCAAATGACAACTTATTGTGCTCACACATAACCTTCAGAAGCAATAATCTTATATTACTTTTATAAGGTTCCCTATCCTAAATAGGTTTTATTTAGGGACAAGTACCTATACATCTTTTAGGGAAAATCGATCATCAAGATCCTCCTGAGAAGATGTTTACAAAATATTTATGGCTAGATAGAATGGTTATAAAGTTCAAGAGTTTATACCCATATTCTTGTAAATTCATTTTGCCTCTCTTTTTTGAATTGTTAAAGTTTGAACTTCAAATATGCAAGGATAAAATAGAAAAGAATAGAAGAAAATATTCTTCAAAGCCGTTATCGTCCAAGTTGTGGAGGAAAAGTACAAGCGTTTATTTGTACTTTTATCTCCTTTCTCTTTCTTTCTCTCTCTCCTCAAGAAAGCGACACTTTGCACAAGTTGACAGTTGTGAGACAACAGTCATTTCAAGGAATGATTCAATTTTGTAATAGATCTTTTCACTGAAGTCTATAAAAGGCAACTCAAAGCACTACAATGAAAACACAAAAATGAAGAGAAAAATGAACAAGTGAAATATTGAAGTGTTAAAATTCTTTCATATCATTGGACGACATAATTTGTGCTTAAATTGTTGTTCTTTGCTTAGAAAAATTATTTGATTGTATTCACGCTTAAGTGTTTATCCACATACTTGGACGTTTTTAGATTCAAGAGAGTCTAAGGGTGTGTCAAAAGTGGCCTAGAGAATACAATTATAGTCAATAGTGACAAGACAAAATAATTGTTTGTAATCAAGTTTGGATTAGTAGAACCCTTCACAAGATTGTGAAGGAGAACCAAACGTAGCTCAGATTAAGTGAATTAGTATAAACTTAAGTATTTCTACTTTGCTCTTTAAGCTATTCAACTTGTATTCTCTAGTGTGTATCTTGACACACTCAGACACACAAGTTTGCCTTTAGAAAACCTTTGTAAAAATATCTTTTTACAAAGTTAGTCAATAGTCTAAACTTGTTTTTAACAAAACTATTTTTTTTATTCATGTGGCGATACATTTGATACTCTGTTCTTGACATATTTGGTTGAGAAAAAACATATCCTTTGCAAAAAGTTTTCATATTTATCTAACACATTATTAACTCCCTTCTAGTGTGATATATGTTATTTCATTAATAATAATATATCAAACAATGTTTACATGTATATCATTTGACTAAGACTTTATCAAAGATGTTTCCTAATTTATGAAGTGTACTAGACCTTATTGATGAACTTATATAACTTTTTTTTTTATAAAAAAAACAATGTTTTAAAGACCAAGACCATGCACTTTAGAGAACAAGCGTAGACAATCTGAATCCACACAAGATAAATTTGCTTACGTAAGGAAGGCAAGATTCACTCTATTTATTTGTTTTTTTATATCATACAAGAATAATGTTGATGGATTAATAAGTGCATCAATTCATCACAAGTATTAAAGTTAAAACGGATGATTGTCAAATCCAAAGGGACTTTGTTTATACTTAGGTAGATGAACATTTTATTAATAAAAAAAGTTAAAGAAATTTGTTTTGAAAATGTTATGAGAAAAACAGAAATTTCAATTGGCAAAAAATTAAATCAAACAAGAGGAGAATTTAAACAAGAATTTAAATTGATTAATTAAAGACATAAAAATTAGAGAACCCAATAATATTGTAGAAGTAAATTCAAAATATGAGAATGTTGGAAACTTAACCTACCAGAACTACTCCTTGATGTAATGTTAATGATTTTTTTTTCTATTTATAATTATTCCAATTTACACCTGTATCTACTAATATACTCTAACTTTGGTTCCCTGCATAAAAGCTCCTAATTTATCTATTTTTTCTCTCAAATCCCTTTGCAGAGCTAAAATAGTAAATTGCATTAAAAATAAAGAAGAATAACAGGCAAAACAAATATGAACCTATCCCTACTGATGACTTTAGATATATTTTCCCAGTTCTATTAGAAAACAATATTTCCCAATGCTACCCCTAAAACTTACCATGCAAATGGGTGATCAAGCCACAAACAATAATATTAAGCACAAGAAAAGATAATGCAAATGCAATATTCATAAATAGATAGGAAGATAAATTACATCAAGAATAGTTGGCTGCCAAGTTCCCAACAAAGAAAGCTTAGTCTCTCATTGTCATGGAGACTTTAAAATTACATGAGGGGAATATTTAGTAAAAAGGAAGAAGATAAGACAGGGAATGGAGGGAAGGAATGACTCTCAATGCTTGGTTCTCCTTCTTCTAGCCTTTGCCTTCTATAAGGAATTGTATTCTCTTGGAATTTCTAAGTGTTTTTTCCTTCTTCTATCTTCTTCTTTTATAGGTGCATATTAACTTAGCTAAACAGGCTTCTCGCGCTAAGCTCGCCTTTACTTTCCCGAATTAGCTTGCTTTCATTAATTATCCATGTTTTCCTTAATTATCCCTATTTTTTGGCCTTATTTTACTTATCAAGCATAATAAATTCATCACTTTTAATATTTTATGCACAAAAACTTAAATGATGTTAATTTATCAATTATTTGCTTAAAAATGAAGAATTAGGAGAGAAAAATTACAAATTCCTATATAATTAACCCAAAAATATACTCATAATTAGTAGTTATCAAACTCTCCCAAATTTAAATCTTTTCTTGTCAACAAGCAAAAGGAAAAAGTCCAGTGTTTACCAATCACAATTCATGAGATAACTGCATACATTCCAAAAAACTTCATTGGTCAATTCTCAAGTTCATAGTTGTCATAAGTTCATGAAAGGAGCAAAACAAGATGTACTTCAAATGAAATGGTTAGCAAGAATGACAAATCACAAGGAATAATCACCAACTTTAGTCCTCACAAGGCTAGTGTTTCTCTCAATCCCACAAGTGTCTCGGTAAAAGTGTTTCAATTATAACAACTGAATAGTACAATTCTCAACTTTGCACATCATCTCAGTCAATGCTATCATACATGCAAAATGTGGATCACTAAGGACTCTATTAGGCTTGTAACGTGGTTGGGCTAACAAAGAAATCATGGTTTTTCTATGATTCAAAACTTAGAATCTAGGAGAGCATTCATTCCCCCAAATTATTAACAAACCACAACTTAGAATTTTTCACAACACTAACATTTTTGCTTTGCTACTCTTTTCAGCACATTCATTTCCTTTGATGATGGTTTACTCCAGCTTTTATTCTTTAAAGTATTTTTTTTTTGCAAATGTAACTAGACATTCATGCTGGGCTAGAGTAAAACCATGTTTTGTGACTCAATTTAACTTATGTTGTTTATTCATTTTCCTGCAATAGAAAATCACCCAAAAATATTCCCCCAAATTTGGAACAAATTTGTCTGGATCTATGAGTACTCTCCTACAACATAAGAAAGGGTAGTTAGTAAATATCACATTTTGGGCTTGGGTTGCAATGACAAAAATGTTACATTAGGCTAAAAAAGGGTGCAAGGGATGTATTCATTCACAAGATGAATTTTTGGCTAAGTTGTTGAATAAAATAACAAACAAGGCCTTAATAATTTCCACATCATATATGCATTTCAAGCAATCCAAGAATCATGCAAAATCAGGAAATTAAAACCAGCCGCTCTCTCACAATTTAAAAATCACACAACTTACCGGTTTTCATTGAAGTATTAAGGTTCTCATTCCATGATTTTATGTTAGAAATACTAACCTTTTCACTCTTGTATTGTTAGTTCACACTCCATCACTTACGTTGACGCCTGCTTGCACGAGAATCAATAATTCACAAAAATATCCATTAGTACGTAGTTCATCTCACTTATGCAATTGATTCACTCAAAATGTGAGCAACCAATCAATAAGTTCTACTTCTCTATCATGCATCAAACTAAATTGAAACTATTAAATGACTAAATTTAACTATTGAAATTAAACTGCAAAAATTAAAATGAAAATAAACTAAACTAAAAGAAAATAAAATAAAACTAAAAATAAAGAAAAATCCTGATCAAAATGGGCCTCAATTTTGTGGTGACCCTGGATCCCAAGCTTCATGTGCAGTAATGATGTCCGCAATGTAATCACCATCAGCTCTAGTCTCAGCGGCATCATCGTTACCCACACCAAAGGTGTCACCCCCTACAAAAGAAGGTTAGACTCTTGGCCAGGCAACCTGCTATAGAAAAGCCTCTGGCGTCATCAGCGAAGGCTCCATAGAAAGGTGAATGGACAGCTAATGCAAGTTCTGGATGACGAGGCATTGGCCATGATAAAGGCTCTGCATCATCTGGACTAGATGCTCCTGCTAGGTAGAGGAGAAAAAAGGCTTGTCGATTGTAGAAGAGGTGGCTAGAGGAGGTATTACTGGAGGTGGAACTAGTGGAGCGTCTGGAATGGTTCAGGCCTTCACTTGCCTTGGCCTCAAGAGGATAATGGAAGGGGTTGTTGGATTCACAACTGACTTGACTTCATCTTCTTCTAGAAACATAAACTTCAAGTGTCGTCCAACAAGGTCAGCTTCTGGCTCAGTTGCCTCCAGCTTAAAGCAGGTCTTGCTATCACTAGGATGTTTTATTACCTCAAACAAGTTGAAGGTGGCTTTCTGGTCCTCCACACTCATCTCCAAATTACCATTTCCCATGTCCATAACATATTTTGTTATCAGCATGAATGGTCTACCCAATATTAAAGGAATATCAGAATCCTCTTCTATGTCTATTATCACAAGCCCACCAGAAAAGTGAATTGGCGAAATTTAACCAGGACATCTTCAATGATGGAAGTTTGCTTGAGAAGCTTATATGGAGGCTATATCTTTGAATAGTGATTTTCATCCATGAAGTTGTTGCAGAAGATAAAGGAGAAGAGGTGAGAGGAGACTTCATCCACTAGAGAATAAGCCATGGAAAGAGAAACTTCACCACTAAGAGAGTGCCTTGGATAAGAAGCTTAGAGAGGAAGCTTCAATGGAGGAAGAGAATGAGAGAGAGAGGGGGGGGGTGTGGGAATTGAAAGAGATTAGGGAGAGAAGTTGAACTTTGAAGTGTGCCTCACAAGTTTCTCATTCATCAAAGTTATGACAAGTGTTACACATGTTTCTATTTATAACCTAGCACATGGAAAGCTTCCTTGAGAAGCAAAGAAGGTAGCTTTCTTGGGAAGCTAGAAGAAGAAATCTTCCTTGAGAAGCTAGAGGGGGGCTACTCACACCCCTCCAATAGCTAAGCTCACCCCATGCCAAAATATATGAAAATACAATGGGAAACTTCCTTGGGAAGCAAGGAGGAAAGCTTCCTTAAGAAGCTAGAAGGGGGTTATTCACACCCTTCCAATAGCTAAGCTCACCCCATACCAAAATACATGAAAATACAAAAAAGTCCCTACTACAAGACTACTCAAAATGCCTTAAAATACAAGGCTAAAACCTTATACTACTAGGGTACCCTTAACTTGTAGGGTAGGGTACCCTTAATTTGTAGGATACCCTACAAACCTAAAAATGGCCAAAATACAAGGCCCAAAAGAAGAAAAACTTATTCTAATATTTACAAAGATAAGTGGGCTCATACTTAGCTCATGGGCCCAAAATCTACCCTAAGGCTCATGAGAACCCTAAGGCCTTCTCTTTCATCTTTGGCCCAATCTTCTTGGAGTCTTCTATCCAATTCCCTTAAGGGGGTAGGATTGAATCATCCCTTCTCCCTTGAAAAGGATTTGACCTCAAATCCAGAGGTTCTTGAAACTCTGGGCTTCTTCCTTCAACACTTGTAAAAAGAATAAAAACATATATATTAGTAGTGTTGGGTATGTTAGAGTAGGATGAGGTCTGAAATCCACTTTCCTAGGCATCTTCCCATGAGAGAACATGGTTCCTCACCAACTCAAAGAGTGGTGCTACAAGTATAGAAAAATATGGGATAAATCTTTTGTAAAAGTTTGTTAAGTCATGGAAGCCCTAAATTTCCCTTGTACTTGGTGGAGTGGGCCACTCAGGAATGACCTTTATTCTTGTAGGGTCCATGAGAACCCCTTGATCACTATTTAAAAAATTAAGGAAAATAATGCAATAAAACATACCTTTTTCTGTATTTTCATGTTGATTACTCCTATAAAAAAGTTTGGCAAACCTAAGGTGTCCCATATGAGCACCTAGGTTTGTATTGAAACCAAAAATAACAACAAACCTACCTAATGAATCCCTATGTATGCGAATCATAAAGATGTTGGATGCATGGGTGATTTTACAAAAAAGGGTTGCACCACTCAACATAGTCATCGTACCACTTATCATAGGGATTTGGTGCCTCATAATACCTATTTTGGGCACCAACAAAGCACAAAGATTTAAGCTCTTATGACCCAAACTCTCATCCAACAACTCCTGTACTCGAGGAATAACCTCAAGCTCAAGAGGTATGATAGTGCTAACAAGTGTTCTTTACAATGGAGAAGATGTGGAGGTTGTCTAAGAGTGGAAGTTTCTTTAATGTTTGTCTTTATTACAAAATGACTTTCCTTTTTAGCTAACCTCTTGGAGGAGACACTTACCTCCTTACACTCCTCCTTAACTATTAAAGTTTGTTCTTCTTTTATCTTTCTATTCTTTTCCTCATCCCATTTGAGTTTTATTTCTACTTGATCCTTAGCTACCTGTAAAGGTGTTTGAGGATGCAACACAAGCTTTGTTCCAAGGTGGGTGAGGGTTATCTCATTAGTTAGGTCATTATAGTTGATTTTACTATCATATTGCCATGTCCTACCTAAGAGAAGGTGTCCTGCCTCCATAGGAACTACATCACAAATCACTTCATCCTTATATGTTCCAATGGAGAATAGCACTTTCACTTGTCGATTGCATGTCATCTCCCCTTGCTCATTGAGCCATTGAAGTTTGTAAGGCTTTGGATGGGGAGTGATAGCAAGGCTTAACTTAGAGACTAATCTTGTGCTACAACAATTACAACATGAACCACTATCTACAATGAGAAAGCATGTGTTATAAAAAATTTTACACCTTCTGTGAAAAAAAAATTCTTTGATATTGGGTCAAGTCACAAGATTGGCCTCCTAGAAGCCTTCTGACATTAAAATGTCCCCTTCTTCTCGGGGGTAGATTTCTTCACTAGATTCTTCCCTTTTTGCTTCTTCACTTTCACTAGAGGAAGGTGAAGTAGTAGCCTCATCTTGCCTACTATAAATGTCTTGGCCCCTCATAATCATGTTTTTCTTGGTGGGGCATTGAGAAACTATGTGTCCTCTTCCAAAACATTTAAAGCACTTTATAGAGCTAGTCTTCTCTTGCATACTAGCCTTAGGGTTTGCTTTTCTATTGTCTTCCCCTTATCATCTTTGGGCTTAGAAGGTGCACCCCCTAAGATGCCTAGACCTTGGTCTTTCTTTGGATAAGAGTGAGAGCCATAAGATTTCGAAATAGGCTTCCTTTTAAGTTGTTGCTCTACCCTTATGCAAAGGTTGACTAGGTCATCTAGGTCCCTATATGGAAGGAGCTCAACCTTGTCCCTCACTTCCATATTAAGTCCACTAAGGAACCTAGCAATACTTGTTCTTTCCTCCTCCCTAAGCCCAGCTCTCAAAAGGAGTAGTTCCATTTGTTGTCTATACTCTTCAATACTCATACTCCCTTGTCTAAGCCGTTAGAGCTTTTCCTTAAGCTCCCTTTCATAGTAGGAGGGGATATGCCTCTTCCTAAGGACACTTTTCAAGTCATTCCAATACTTTACTGGATGATCCCCATGAATCCTTCTTTCCCTAACAAGAGAAGTCCACCAATAGAGGGCATACCCTTGGAAGCTAAGGATAGCCAAAGGAACCTTCCTTTCCTCACTTGTATGATGGAAAGCAAAGAGTTGCTTAACCTTCATTTCCTAATCTAAATAAGCCTCTACATTGTTCTTTCCATGGAAGTATGAGAGGTTAATGTTTGCCTCTTGAGGCTTTCTTTCCTTTTCTCTCCTATGGGAGTGAGGTTTAGGATGTGACCTATGCCTTCCTCCATAATAGTTACTAAGTTTTTCACTTAGGCTCTTGAAGGAGTCATGACTACTATAGGAGGCATGCTTTTCTTTTCTTAACTCTTTTAGTATTTTTCTTCTTTCTTCTTCCCTTATTTGTTCCCTCTCGTCTTGACTTATTTCTACCCTATCTTTTCCTTTTTCTTTTCTTTCTAGTTTTTTTTTTCCATAACTTGATGGAACTCAACTCATCTAATATTCTAGATAAAGGGTCCTTATGACTAGTACCCTTACCATTAACACTAGATGAATGATGACTCATGTTGGTTCCTAAGTTATGGTTCTTTCTTGTTGGGGGTTTAAAAAATGTAAAAGCTAGGGTTCAAAGGAATTCAAGATAAGCGTGAAAGTAAGAAGAAAGTATTATGCAATAACAAGATAATCTAGGTGTGACTAGTAATGAAATTAAGCTATGAAAGTAAGTAAGAAATTAAAGTACAAGAAATGTAGACTAAGCGGATCCTAAGAGTGTTCGGATGACCATATTTAAGGTTCTCAACAAAACACTCACTATCCTAAGGGAAAATTGCCTAAAATTATTACACACAAATGGAAGTAGGGTAACCTATTGGAGGCTCCCAACACACTTCCAATGAAAGATATTTTTGTTACAAAATTTGAAAGCAATGAAGGGAAATGTACAAGTGTCCAATTACAAGTCTTTTTATTTTTTATTTTTCATGGACACTGATTTTCCTGCCAACTTGCATATTTTTCTTATTTTTTCCTTTTATCCAAATCAATTAGTTCTTTTTTTCTAATTTTTTTCCAGATGTATAGAAAATGTAGTAAGAATTTCATCTCAAAATTCATAGTGACCAATTTCCAGTAATTTTTACAAGTTTGTATATTCAAGCTGTCAGTTCCAACGATTTCAAACTTTCAAATTTTTTTAAGAATGGTATATTGATTGCCTTAGGTTTACTTTCAACTTTCCTATGTATGTTAAACTAACTAGGCATGTTTACCACAATTTTAGGATTTCAATATTCACTTAGGATCAAAATTTCAGCCAACAATTCAATCACCAAAATTCAAATTCACAATAGACACAATCATAAGGAAACCTAAAAGTTCAAGAAAAGGTTCACAATCAAAGACTCTCTAAGAATTATGCATGAACATCTTAAGGACTAATTAACATGCAATATTTGACTTAAATCAAATAATATGCTAAAAGAAATTCATACACTCATGAACAAATGAGTTAGACAAAGAAACAAGAAAAATAAAATTCAGTACAACATAAGGAATCTTATGTGACAAGTTTCATGACTAGACATGACTTCTATGACAAAACTACAATAGGTGAACATGTCACTCTAGATTTTTGAGGTTTTCTTCTACTATAATGTTTTTGTAAGAATTTTATGGTTTAGGTTTCCGCCACAAAAAAATAGCAATACAAAACTCAAAGGAATAATAATTTTGAACCATAGAAAATAAAATCTAGCTTCTATAGCAAGTAAAGCTGAAAAATGGAAATTAAATCAAATCTACCTTCTCTAACAACATTCAGCACAAGACATATGAGGAGATACATGGAGAAAAATGGAGAAACAACAATGGAAGAGAAGGTAAAGCTGAAAATTAATGGAGGTTTAAGGAACACCTACTTGAAGCTCTTGTGCTCTGATACCACTTGATGGAAGCTTGCTTGAGAAGTTTCTATAAAGGCTGGATCTTTGAGCTTCAATAATGATTTTCAGCCATGGAGTTGCAGCGAAAGATAAAAGAGAAGAGGTGAGAGGAGGCTCCATCCACTAGAGAATAAGCCATGGAAGGAGAAACTTCACCACCAAGAGAGTGCCTTGGATAAGAAACTTAGAGAGGAAGCCTCAATGGAGGAAGAGAATGAGAGAGAAAGGAGGGTGTGGGAATTGAAGGAGATTAGAGAGAGAAGTTGAACTTTGAAGTGTGTCTCACAAGTTTCTCATTCATCAAAGTTATGAGAAGTGTTACACATGTTTTTATTTATAGCCTAGCACATGGGAAGCTTCCTTGTGAAGCAAAGAAGGTAGCTTCCTTGGGAAGCTAGAGGAAGAAAGCTTCCTTGAGAAGCAAAGAAGGTAGCTTCCTTGGGAAGCTAGAGGAAGAAAGCTTCCTTGAGAAGCTAGAGGGGGGCTACTCACACCCCTCCAATAGCTAAGCTCACTCCATGCCAAAATACATGAAAATAAAAAAAAGTCCTTACTACAAGACTACTCAAAATGCCCTGAAATACAAGGCTAAAACCCTATACCACTAGGGTGCCATTAATTTTTAGGGTACCATACAAACCTAAAAATGGCCAAAATACAAGGCCCCAAAGAAGGAAAACCTATTCTAATATTTATAAAGATAAGTGGGCTTAGCCCATGGGCCCAAAATCTACCCTAAGGCTCATGAGAATCCTAGGGCCTTCTCCTTCATCTCTGGCCCAATCTTCTTGAAGTCTTCTATCCAATGCCCTTGGGGGGTAGGATTGCATCATTCAACTACACCATATGGTCTGATAATGGAGCGGTCTGCTAGTTGAAGAGTCATTTGAGTAGGAGCAACCTTTAGATTTCCGATTTTCCAGCACATAGAGAGAGGCAACAAATTAATGCTGGCCCCTAGATCAACGAGAGCTTTACCCACTGCACATTC
Organism: Glycine max; assembly: GCF_000004515.6. NCBI lineage: Eukaryota > Viridiplantae > Streptophyta > Magnoliopsida > Fabales > Fabaceae > Glycine > Glycine max. The sequence continues at coordinate 18,385,481 of NC_038253.2, forward strand.
CCAATAGAGCATGGGATGGTTACATTTCTTGGGTCTTTGAATTTCTGTGGTAAAATTTTCTGGATTACAACACTGCAATTTCCTTCCACCACAATGCTCTCATCATTGATGTATTTCCCTTTCTTTGTGAGGAGGTCCTTTAGAAATTTGGTATACAAAGCCATCTGTGGTAAGGCCTCTCTAAAGGGAATGGTGATCTTCAGCTTATTGAAGATGTCAAGAAACTGAGCAAAATATTGCTCCTTGTATTTCTTTGATGGCACCAAGGGATATGGGATGGGATGTCCTTCACTGGGACTGAGGGTATCTCTTTTCTAGCTTCCCTAGATAACTAACTTTTGGTCTTAATAAGCAAGACCTCGTCACCTTTCTCCTTACTCTCATTTTTCTCTGCTTCCTCATTACTCACATCCTCTAGTACTCCCTCATCTCTCTTTTCTCTCTCTGTATTCTCCCTCTCTGACTCCTAGTGACAATTAACTTGCACTCCTCCTTGGGATTCTTCTCCGCGTTGGCCAAAAAATTGTCGGTGGACATTTCAACCAATTGCTTGGCTAATTGGCCCACTTGTACCTCCAGATTCTTGATGGTGGACTCAGTGCTCTTGTGATTTGACAGAGAAACCTGCATAAACTGAGTCAAAGTATCCTCCAGCTTGGTGGTCCTCTCATATAGATTAAGCCCTTGATTGGGAGGCTGAACAAATGGACCGCCTTGATCTTTGTTGAAGTTATTTCTAGGATGGGATTTCCAACCTTGGCCTTGAAAGAAATTTCCCCCCTGATTGTATCCTAGAGGTCCTCCTTGATGGAACCCTTGACGACGTGGATTAATCATATAGTTGACTTCTTTGGATGTATCGTCTTGGACCATGCACATGCTTGACTCATGGGCCCCACCATAGATGTTGCATCCCCCAATGTGCATGATTGAAGAATAGGCAGATTGCACTACCTACAACTGTTGAGGAAGCTTGTTTACCGTCTCTGTGAGGGTCTTTAGTTGCTTGGCTAGGAGCTTGTTTTGGGATAGTAATGCATCTTGTGATGTGAGCTCGAGAAGATTCTTCTTTGTAGGTGTGTAGGCTAGATCACGAAGAATGGCATAATCACTGGTTGCCATATTTTCAATCAACTCCATAACTTCATCAGGTGTCTTCAGTTTGATCTTCCCACCAGTGGAGGCATCGAATAACTGCTTCGAATGGGGTTGCAAGCCATCAATAAAGATATTGAGTTGAACCGGTTCACTAAACCCGTGGGTGGGAGTCTTCCGGAGCAAACCATGGAAGCGATCAAGAGCTTCACTCAATGATTCATCGAGGAATTGGTGGAATAAAGAGATCTCCACCTTTCCCTCAACGATCTTGGACTCTGGAAAATATTTCTTCAAAAATTTCTCCACCATCTCTTCCCATGTCCGCAAGTTGTTTCTCTTGAACGAGTGCAATCGTCTTTTTGCTTCACCAACCAAGGAGAAGGAGAATAGGTTGAAGCAGATGGCATCTTCAGGAACTCCAGCTATTTTTACCGTGTTACAAATCTCTATGTATGTAGTAAGGTGGCCATATGGATCTTCATTGGGTAGCCCATGAAAGAGATTGCCTTGAATCAACTGGATGAGAGAATGTGGGTAAGTGATGTTGGCAGGTTAAACTTTGGGTCGGGCTATGCTTGTGAAATACTGAGGTGTAGAGGTACTAGAGTAGTCCTCCAAGGTGATCCTCTGTGGCCAGTCTTCTATCATGATGTGTTCTTCAAAGTTGGGATGTGGAAAAAAAGAAGATGATATAGAGGATGATGGTTCTTGATTCCCTTGTTGTTCTTTCATTTTTCTTGCAACATTGTTTCTTCTACACATTGCTTCAATCTCTAGATCCAATGGAACAAGATTGTTTCCTCGCATACAAGAAAGAAAAAAACTACCGTGCCCATTATCACAGAAAAATAAAAATTAAAAACTAAAGATTAAAATTAAGAGTGAAAAAGAAAATTTGAAAATTAAATATTTTTTTATTTTTTTTTCAAAAAATTAATTAAAAATAATATTAGAGAAAAATAAATTGCTAAAAAAATAGAATATCCAAAATAACCAAATACAAAGAACAACGTCACCGACAATGGCGCCAAAAACTTGTTGATGGATTGACAAGTGCACCAATTCATCCAAAGTAATAAAGTTAAGATAGAAGTCCGACTGTCGAATCCACAGAGACTTTGTTTGTACTTAGGTAGATGAATATTTTATTGATAAAATAATTTAAAGAAATTTGTTTTGAAAAGGTTATGAGAAAAACAAATTTAAATTGGCAGAAAATTAAATCAAATAAGAGGAGAATTTAAATAAGAATTTAAATTGATTAATTAAAGAGAAAAATTAGATAACCCAATAATATTGTAGAAGTAAATTCAGAAGATGAGAAAGTTGGGAACTTAGCCCACCAGAGCTACTCTTTGATGTAATCTTAATGATTTTTTTCTATTTATAATTATTCCAATTTACACCTACATCTACTAATATACTTTAACTTTGGTCCCCTGCATGAAAGAACCTAATTTATCTATTTTCTCTCCCAAATCCCTTAACAGAGCTAAAATAGTAAATTGCATTAAGAATAAAGATGTATAAGAGGCTAAACAAATATCAACCTATCTTTAGCGATGACTATATTTAGATACTGTTTCTCAATTCTATTAGAAAATAACATTTCCCTACGTTACTCGTAAAACTTAACATGAAAATGGGTGATCAAGCCACAAACAATAATATTAAGCACAAGAAAAGATAATGCAAATATAATATTCATAAATAGATAGGAAGAGAAATTACATCAAGAATAGTTGGTTGCCAAGTTCCCAACAAAAGGGGTTTAGCCTCTGATTGTCATGGAGACTTTACAATTACAAGAGAGAAATATTTAGTAAAGGGAAAGAAGATAAGAAAGGGAATGGAGGGAAGGAATAACTTTGAATGCTTGGTTCTCCTTCTTCTAGCCTTTGCCTTCTATAAGGAATTGTATTCTCTTGGAATTTCTGTGTGTTTTTTCCTTCTTCTTTTATAAGTGCAAATTAACTTAGCTAAACGGACTTTTTGCGCTAAGTCCGCCTTTACTTTCTTGAATTAGCCTGCTTTTCTTAATTATCCTTCCTTTTTTGGGACTTTATTTTACTCACTAAGCATCATAAATTCATCACTTTTAATATTTTTTGCATAAAAACTTAAATGATGTTAATTCAATAATTATTTGCTCAAAAAGGAAGAATTAGGAGAGAAAATAACAAATTCCTATATAATTTTACCCAAAATATACTAATAATTAGCAGTTATCAAATAATAGACAAGGTAGGTGGGATCCATTCACCTATATCTATATTAGACTAGACAAACATATAGTGTTTGGCAAATTCTTGAGCTAGATGTGGAATTTTTTCCTATTTTAGTGCAATGCAAAATAATAGGCCCACATACTAGACTTGTTTACCCAAAACCATATACTATTTCATTAAGGGTAATGTTTTTAATTATCAAAATGATTTTCCTTCTATGATTTCTTGTTTCCAATTCCATCAATAGCAAAATTTCATTTTTCTCAAATTATCAATTCTTAGTTACTTAATACATTTTGAAAGAAAACCGTTTTCTTATTTAATGAAAAAATCATATATGCTGATTCACTTATGAGATATGCTATTTATTTGAGAAGATGACATATGTTATGTTGTTGCAAATTGTCTTGTTTTAATACATACAAATGGAAAGCAACCTAGTCAAGTGAATGACGCGAGCTAAAATAAACTTTATCTAGTAAACTTTTGAAGTAGATTGAGATAGTATTAGCACATTGTTTTAGTGATTCCTTCCATCCATCCATGGAAGCATGTGTAAGGCCAAATGCCACCTACCATAGGTGCTTTCCAAATATAGGATAAATTTATTAAGTCTTTATGGACTACCATACGTCGATCGTCTCAACTTATATTTATATAACATATATTTAATTTTTATATGTTACAAAAACAAATTAATAACACTCAATTAGTTGTCATTCACAAATTAAAATGAACTATAATAGTTTACGACCACTTAATAATTTTCCTACGAAAGAGACAAAGAAGTCAAAGACTTGACCATAGAAAAAGCTAGAAACCTAAGTTCAACTCTTCTTCTTTCATTATATTATGATAATAAAAATAGTCAAAGCAAGCAATTCTCTTTGGTTGCAAAGGTTTTTTTAACCTTGAATACACATACACACAGATAACACTTTCATACTAATAGTTAAACTTCTCATCATAATTTTCTTTCTTAGGCGATGGAGGAAATAAAAGACTTTGTAACATTGTTATCCCAACAATTATCATGGGGCTTATCACATATGGAAAGTCAGCAATATCCACGTATTTCTTAGGCAAACTAAGCAAAGAGGCATTAGTAGGTGGAAGTCTAGCCATTGGAGTGGCCAACATAACTGGTTATTCTATCATTTCTAGCCTTGCAACAAGCATGGATGGAATATCCTCCCAGGCTTGTGGGGCCCAACAATGGACCCTTATTGGTCAAACTCTCCAATGTTCCATCATGATTTTGACCCTAACTTGCATTACCATTTCAATCTTATGGCTCAACATTGAACCCGTCCTCCTCTTTTGTGGCCAAAACCCCACCATATCATCTATCGCCACCACCTACCTTGGATTCTCTCTTCCTGACCTTATTTTCACATCCTTAATCATCTCTTTCAAGATTTTCTTGAGAACTCAAGATGTGACCCTCCCTTTCATGTTTAGTGCAACTTTGGCACCATTTTTACACGCCATCATCAATAATGTGGTCATTCACACTTTTGGCCTGGGAATTCAAGGGGTTGCCTTGGTTGGATCCTTTACCAATATAAAATTTCTTATTATCCTTTTGCTTTACCTATGGTTCTCGAGGAATTGTTCTAACTCCTGGCAAGGTTGGTCATATCAATGCTTCAAGCAATGATGGCCTATTCTTCGTCAAGGAATCCTAAGTTGTGTTTCTGTTTGCTTAGAATGGTGGTGGTATTAGGGGTGGGTAAGCGGGTCGGCCTGCCCCGCATAAGGCCCTCCCGCCCTACATTCTTACATGAACCAAATAAATTGGTCTGCCCTCGCCCCGCGGACCCGTGGGTCAAACAGACTTGTCCGCGGGCCTAGTTTTAAAAGAATTTCAATTTCAACGAAAATACAATACAATCAAATTAAGTTCAACACAAATGTAAATAAAATATTAACAATTAGTCAATTACATCAATAAAATAAATAATGTCTTAACAAAATAAAATCCAAGCAATAAATCTAAAATATGAATGTTAAACATCTCCAACAACAAATGATTCCATATTTGAAGTAGTTTGAGCCTTCTCCATCTCCACATCTTCATCTTCTTTTCCTAAAACTCAAAATAATAATAAATATTAGAATAAACTCAAGTTAAATGATTAAAAGACAAAAATTATTACACATTATTTACCTTGCATATCAAATCCCAGTAACCAATTTTTAGTACATATCAAGGCTTGCACGTTGTCAGCAAAAAGCGTAGTTCGATATTTGTTAAGCAACCGTGAGCCAATACTAAATGTTGATTCGGAAGCCACCATTGTAATTTGGATGCTTAAAATATCACAAGCCAATAATGAAAGATCTGGAAATCGAGCTTGATTGTCCTTCCAATATTGCAAAACATCAAGATTGGGATGATATTTATTTGAAAGATTTGCCTCTTCCAAATATGTATCTAGTTGAGATTTACCCACTTGCGACATATCTTCATCTTCAAATTGTATAAACTCCTACATTAATTCCACAAAAATAAAAAGTAGTTAGTCAAAGTAAATAAGAATAAATGATTGGCAGTTAAAAAAATTAATAGAAACCTTGACTTACATCCATAACATCAACTTGAGCAATACTAATAGTACTAGTAGTAGCCATAGTCTCTTGTGATGAACCTTGACTTAAACCAAAATTGCTTTTTGTTTCTTTGGAATACATTTGAACATACTCATTATATAGAGTATACAACTTGTGCTCCACAACTTTCAACTTTGCTTGACAAGATATTGGATCAAGACCAAGTTTTGAATAACAATACTTCAGAAGTTTGATTTTAAAGCGTGGATCTAGAATGCACCCAAAGGAAAGTACATTGCTATAATCACTCCAATATTTATCAAACTTTGTTTTCATATCAATTTCCATTGTTCTAATCAACTCATCTTTATTACTCAAATTTTGAAGCAATAAACATTCAATTTTCCACACTTGCATGAAATACAAATTAGATGTTGGGTAAGTGGAACCAGATGTCAACTATGTGATTTGAAAAAAAGGACGCAAAAAATCACACATTTTGTGTACTCTCTCCCATTCTTCATTAGTAGGACAACTTGAATAGCTCCTATCATCAAATGCAAGACTACAAAAAACATGTCGATATACAAGGGCACTCTTAAGCATCAGAAAAGTAGAATTCCACCTAGTAATGACATCTAAGTGCAAACCCATCTTTAAAAACTTTCATTCTACCCTCTGATCCCTTAACATACTTAATGCTTTCTCTAATTTTGTTTATAGCAAGATTGGCTACTTTCAACCCCTTTTGAACAATAAGGTTTAAAATGTGAACACAACATCGGATATGAAAAAATTCACCACCACTTACTACACCATTAGTATGCAAAAGAATTCTTTCCTTCAAATAGTCTTGCATTTTATCATTGGAAGAAGTATTATCTAGAGTTAATGAAAAAAATTTATGCTCAATCCCCCATTCTTCCAAAAAACCATATATAACTTTAGTCATCTCACGCCCCAAGTGTGGAAGAGGAAAATGAGAAAAATTAAGTATTTTACTATTCAACTTCCAATTTGCATCAACATAATCTGCAATTAATGAAATATAACCTGCAGAAGTACAAGATGTCCACACATCAGATGTCAAGCTTATTTTGCTAGGGACTTTAGACAACATGCATTTTATTTTTTTCTTTTCAGAATCATACAAATTGTTCACATTCATAGTAGCAACACGCCTAGAGGGTACCTTCACATCAGGATGCAAATATTGTAATAACTCTTTAAACCTTCTATGTTCAACAAAAGAGAATGGAAGATCATGCTCAATAATCATCATAGATATCATCTCATGTACCACACTTTGATCTATTTTTTTTATTTCTTAATTTCCCAGCATGATCGAGAATAATATTTCCAACATCTCTATTAGAATGCGTCTTCAAATATACATCACATTTCCCCATATGATGTTGTAAGGTTGAAGTCCCATTCTTATTGTCACCGCCCACATAATCTTTCAAACAATATTTGAATTTACTCCTCACTTTTCCATCACTATGCATAACAGGTTTCTCAAAAAAATTCCAAACATTTGATGAATAATTTCTAGCCCTCTTTTTTGACATTTTAGACTCAATATGTTCATCTTCATGAATAACATTTTCATGCACATCCACATCAATACTCTCATTGTCATTCTCATCAACATTAACTTCAAAAGAATCCATATTTAAAATTTGAAATAATAAAATTAAGTGAACTCAATTCTAAATTCAAATAAATCACACAAAAACTCAATTCATCATGTTTATAACTTGTAGATCAAGAGTTTCGTGGTTCATTCCCTTATCCCATGATTTTATCATATAATAATAATTAAAGAATCACTACTAATAGAGATACAAAATACAAATTGTTTCCGCAATACTATGTAAAATTTCCAATTATATAAATGAAAATATCACTAGTAATAGAGATACAAAAGACAAAGTGTTTATCCACCCTGAATTCTAAGAGAACATATTAAAGAATCAACTAAGTATAATTCAGTTGATCTCTATGTAATATTGTAGAAATAGAAAGGAAATAAATAATTGACAAGTGAAGTGTGATGGGTGTAGTAAGTTTGTGAAGACAAAAGTATCTCTGCAACAAAATTGACAAAGAAGGCATAGAATTGAAGAAGAAAGTACTTGAAAGAAAGGAAGTGTAATAGTAGGGGCCTACGTTTGTATTTTGTATCTCTACTAGTGATATTTTACATAGACTGTGAACAGCTATACATGCTCAATGATGGAATAAAATTGAATGTTATTATTCTCATTTTGAAGAAAATTGATTACACTATAATTTATTAAAAGAAGATATTTTGCCATGAATCACAAATATTAAAAGCAGGAAAGTGAATAGGATAGGATAACATCACAAACAACAGAGAAAGGAAGAGAAAAAAAGGAAAAAAGGTGAGTATGAAAGCAATGAACCTTGAAACGGAAACAATGCCAACAAAGGGAATGAAGCAATGAAGCCAAGGGTTAAAATAAAAAAAAAAAAAGAGGTGTGAGCAACGGACCAACAGTTATAGATTTTTCACATTTTTCTTTTATTTTAAGAGTACAACAACAATGAATCAGACCCAATTTTGGAAAAAAAAGCCCCAACAAAAATAGGATAAAAACAAATTCTAGAGAGAGAAGAGATGTACTTTGTGTGGTGGCGCGGTGGTGGGCCGAGGTTGTGTCGCTGTGGTGTGCCGCGTGACTGCGTGAGCATGAGTCGCATTTTGTTTTCCTTGAAAGGGAAAGAGTCGTGTGACTACGCGCATCACGTGAATGCGTGTGGAGAAGAAATGTTTTGCTTCAACCGTGAGGAGAAAAAGATGAAAAGAAGTGTTGTTAGCCTACAACCATGAGTCCGTGAAGAGAAGAAGAAAGAAAAGTTGGGGTATTGGTCAAGTGGTCCTTAAGTGAAAGAGAGAAAATCAAACCTAATGTGGGTCACACAAATAAAACAAGGTTGTTGCTGTAGATGTGATGTGAGATTCTTAAATGGATTAAGCGGGCTTATGGGCAACCCATGGACCCCCCAGACCAAACCTGCATAGCCCACAGATTAAGCGGGATGGGCCTAAAAATACAACATAACCATGGTCTGTTTAAAAAAATCGGTCCGTTACCCGTACAGACCGCGGGCCTCGCGGGTCAGTCCATAAACCTAAGTCCATTTACCCACCCCTAGGTGGTATGAGTTATTGGTACTCTTTTCTGGGGTCCTACCTAATGCAACTAAAACAATAGCCACCTATGGAATAATAATTCAGGCAACCTCACTTATCTATAATTTTCCTTATGCATTAAGTTTGGCTGTTTCAACAAAGGTAGGGAATGAACTTGGAGCTAATAGGTCTGACAAGGCAAAGGCATCATCATTCTATGCATTACTATGTGCTTTCATCACGACCATTGTAGCTACAATATTGACAGTAAGTATGACTTATGCCTATGGACAAATGTCTATTGAATATGAAGCTATTCTTTCTCTCACTGCAACAACATTGCCCATTGTGGGTCGGGAGTTGCTAGGTGCACCCAGCAATTATGTGAATGGACAAAACTGTCCTTGTTTAAAAAACGTGATTTTCAACTGCGGAAGAACCTTCTTCCGTGCCATCTCGCGGAAGAACTTCTTTCGTAGGAAGCCACGGAAGAAGGTTCTTCCGCAGTTGAAAATAACAACAGCAGAAGAACCTTCTTCGGTGAGTTAATTTGTTTTTTTGATTTTTAAATTTTTGGATTATTTTGTATTTTACTATTACAAAATTTAATGCATATTTAATTCGGGTTATTATTACAAAATAAAAAAAATATTTATTTAATATATATTAAATTTTGTAATAGTAGAAGAATTTGTGATAGTAAATATTTTTTATTTTTAAAAAATATATGAATTAAATATTTTTTATTTAATTTGGGTTATCATTATAAAATTTAATGTATATTTAATTTGGATTATTATTACAAAATTTAATGCATTAAATATTTTTGTAAACGTAACCCGAATTAAAGCATTAAATATTTTTTATTTAATTCGGATTACTATTACAAAATTTAATGCATTAAATATTTTTGTAATAGTAACCATAATTAAATATGCATTAAATATTTTTTATTTAATTTGATTTACTATTACAAAATTTAATGTATATTTAATTCGGGTTATTATTACAAAATAAAAAATATTTATTTAATATATATTAAATTTTGTAATAGTAAAAAATTTGTGATAGTAAATATTTTTTATTTTAAGAAAAATATATACAAATTAAATAATTCGTATGATTTATATCAAAATTAATTATCATAAAATTTATTATTTAAATTTACATGTGCATTAAATATGCATTAGAAATTGTAGTAATATGTATAGTAACATTATTTATTTTATAACCTAATTGACTCATTATTCCAGTTGATTATAGCGTTGTGCTAATAACCTATATATTGTTTAATTTGTATATTTTTTAAAAATAAAAAATATTAACTATCTCAATTTTTTTTACTATTACAAATTTAATGTATATTAAATAAATATTTTTTATTTTGTAATAATAACCCGAATTAAATATGCACTAAATTTTGTAATAGTAATTCGAATTAAATAAAAAATATTTAATGCATATTTAATTATGGTTACTATTACAAAAATATTTCATGCGTTAAATTTTATAATAGTAACCCGAATTAAATAAAAAATATTTAATGCATTAATTCGGGTTACTATTACAAAAATATTTAATGCATTAAATTTTGTAATAGTAATCCAAATTAAATATACATTAAATTTTGTAATAATAACTCAGATCAAATAAAACATATTTAATTCGTATATTTTTTTAAAATAAAAAATATTTATTATTACAAAATTTAATATATATTAAATAAATATTTTTTATTTTGTAATAATAACCCAAATTAAATATGCACTAAATTTTGTAATAATAACCCGTATTAAATAAAAAAAATTTAATGCATATTTAATTATGGTTACTATTACAAAAATATTTAATGCATTAAATTTTATAATAGTAATCCGAATTAAATAAAAAATATTTAATGCTTTAATTCGGGTTACTACAAAAATATTTAATGCATTAAATTTTGTAATAATAATCCAAATTAAGTATACATTAAATTTTGTAATAGTAACCCAGATTAAATAAAAAATATTTAATCCGTATATTTTTTTTAAAAATAAAAAATATTTACTTTCACAAATTTTTTTACTATTACAAAATTTAATATATATTAAATAAATATTTTTTATTTTGTAATAGTAACCCGAATTAAATATGCACTAAATTTTGTAATAGTAAAATACAAAATACAAAATAATATAGGCAAATATAAAATAATCCAAAAATTTAAAAACCAAAAAAATAAATTAACTCATGGAAGAACCTTCTTGCATGTCATCTCGCGGAAGATTATATATAATCATAATTCATGTTAATTCAATCATAATTAGCATGAATTATGATTATATATAGATATATCCTCTTTTAGGGAATTATGATTGATTAACATAATTGATTGATTAGCATGAATTATGATTATGATTGATTTATTAGGATGAATTATGATTATGATTGATTGATTAGCAAAATAAATATCTTTAAATATCTTGTATAATTAACAAAATTTTTATTTTTCCTCTTACGGATCAAGTTGATCCGGAAGTTACGGATCAAGTTGATCCGTAAGAGAAAAACCAAGGACAATTTTGTCATTTTATTAGAATGCTGGGTGCACCAACAATAATGCTGGGTGCACCTAACAACACTCGGTACTAAGTGGGAGTGCTAGACCTACTTTGGGTGCCAAGATAAACTTGGTCTCCTTTTATGTTGTGGGCTTACCTGTTGCTCTTTTGATGAGCTTTGTATTTGATTTGGGCTTATTGGGACTTTTATTGGGCCTGTTGTTAGCTCAAATAGTGCGTGCTAGTGTGATGACCATTGTGTTGGCAAGAACAAATTGGGGAGCAAGCACAGAGGGCAAGGGAGTTTAATAGGGGGATAAATATGAGTAATGGAAAAAATAATGAAGTTTCTGTTGTGCTACTAAATTAACCCTTGGTGATGCCAAATTAACAATAGTAAAGATCTTTTTCCTATTTACTTCATAGTAGTATTCTAGTGCTTTTTTTTTTTTTGGTTATTTGTCAATGTCATAAGTTTTGATTGATGTTCATATGCACACAACTTGGCTTAGTGAAAAGTTTAGATAATTCTTTGTACGAAAGCTTTCAAATAAACATGTTTGATGTTGATATCACGGTAAAAGTGAAAGAAAAGTTGGCTAAAGCTAGATATAACATGTTTGGCCATATGTTTCTAACTTCGAAAACCACATTCAAATGAAAAAAAATGTGAAAGAAACAATGAAAAGCTTCTCGACATAAAAATTCACATTAAAAACAAGTAAGCGCATGTTTGATTTATCGTTTGTAAGATACAAAGATCTATTCGCACTTTCCAAGGCTACAAGAAGAGTAGGAAGTATACCGGTGGATTGGGAAAAAAAGTGGGTTTTGTTAAACCAAGCTTTTCCCAATGAAAGTATTGAATCTGGATTGGTTGCAGTCAATTTTGCCAGAATCAATTTTGCGGTTGATTTTTTTTCTTATATTTTGTTAATTTTATAAAAGTTGAAAAATAAAATTAAAGATTAGGATTTAAGTTTTATTATACCTATAACTAGAAGTAATTCTCATCAAGATTATCTCTACAGTTAGGAGTGAGCATAATATGATTCATCCTACTAACCTTATTTGGTCCAAGTTGATTTGAACATGTTTGCGTTGATTAGTTGGTAAGGCTTTGAAACATACATTGGGAGCGCCTAAGTTCAAACCCGCAATGTACTATTCTTTATTTTCATATATTTCCTTCCATCAAGGCCAATATCGACAATAGGTCTCGGTATGAACTAAAAAGAAAAACATAAAATGATTCTTACGCATAACTTATTTTACATTTTATTTTGTTGAACGTACTTTTTTTGGGAATGAAAAGGTAACGAGGACTTCATAATTAATAAAACTAAAATATATATAATATAATATTATTTAAATATATTGTAATTTGTCTCTTAATTTTTATCATTAATTATCAGACTTCATAATTAACAAATATTATATAATATTTAAATTTAATTTAAAAAATAATTTTTTTGAAACATTTTATTTTTTAATGAAAATAATGTGTTTGCCTTTTCTGTATGTCTATTGTTTATTACTAGGTTTTATAAACACCTATTGTCAAGAGTTGCATCACTAAAATAATTTATGATAATTTATGATTTTATTTTTGTTGAGTAAAATGCGAAACATAAAAATTAAAATATAAATATAGTCAACAATGAAATATTTATTAAATTTATTTAGTTAATTATAATATTTAATGATAGTTTTTTAAATGAAAGTTCATTAAAATAGTTGAAAGTTTATATTATTAATATTAAAATTACATATTGTCTTACAAATATTATTTACGATGAATAATTTTAATAAAATATAAATTTATAAAAGTCTCATTTCTTAATATATTTTTACAAATTTAAATAATTTTTTATATTCGATTAAACCGGCACAACACATTGGTACGGTATTGCGTCTAGTATATATTACCGGCACAACACATTGGTACGGTAACACACACACACACCCTTAAGGAAATAAATGAGATTTGGAGTAACTTAATCCCTCACCTTATATGATTGATCATATACATTTAGTATTCTTAGTTAGTGACACAGATATAAGTGTTCATCAACAAAGAAGGTATAGAGAAGCACATTTAAATAGCACCTAAGGTAACCCAAAGGGTTAGCGTAATAGTGTAAGACTCTCTTGCGTTCACATGAGTCGAAATGATTTATTAGCGGAAGAATTCGTGTTCAAAATTTCCTTGGACCAATGACAGATACAAACTGCAAGTGAGATTAGTCTCTAATCCAATAGATTGAGGGACACTCGTGGTCTTGACCCATGACAAAAAAAAACCAAGTCTCACTAATTTTTAACAAAGTTATAAGTATTGTTCACTAGCATACAAAAATTTATATTGGTTCATCCTTACCACTAAGACTACGTACAGTTCTTGACAACCTACTAAGTTCAACTAACTTCACAAAGTTAGAAGTATTGTTTACTACCACTTATGGTTCTTACACCCATGCTTATCACAAATAAGAAGATTTGTTGTTGATTGTTTGCACACAAACTAGTTCTTTAATGTCTTACAGATGGATATACAACTTAAGCACTTTGTCTTTTCTCTCAGGATAGTCAAAGTGCTTTGAGAGCTTTACAACTTTACATAATCAAAGTGCTTTGGCAACCTTCTAAGCTCAACTAACTTCACAAAGTTACAACTATTGTTCACTACCACTTTTGGCTCTTACAACCCACGCTTATCACAAAGTTAAAAAAATCTAGTATTCTTTGTTTTACCAAGCCACTACTGGCTCTACACAAATTTGAAGATTTGTTATTGATTGTTTGCACACAGACTAATTCTTTAATGTCTTATAGATGGATATACAACTTAAGCACTTAGTCTTTTTCTCTTAGGATAATCGAAGTGCTTTGAGAGCTTTACAACTTTACATAATATATAGGAAGAGCTTGAGAAGAGGGAACTTGAGATTTCAAAAAATTGCGCGTAGGTTCATCACATCAACTATTCAAAGCTTTTCGTATTTATAGGCCTTCTTAACCAACATGTATGTTATCCTTAAACAATAGGATTTCTTCACCGGAAGCTTGCATCTAAAGAAGTGTCCATTGGATAATGCACGCCCTTTCCATATTGAGAAACCACTCTCTTTAGCTTTCTTGAAGAATACTTTAGCAGAAAATCATGTGCTTTTTGGCAGAGCAAGTGTGTTATAGTAAGGCCTATCTTTTGAGAATATTTGAACTTGAAAGTGCTAAAAGTTCTTTATACTTCTTAGAATTTTGACAGATCCTAGAAAAATATTTCTAAGATAGTTCTTGCAAAACAAATCTCAGACACAAAATATTAAATGAAGTTTAAATGCTACATCAGATTATAACATTTGTCTGTTTTCATTTGAAACTTCAAACATAGATACAATGTTTTTCATTTGAGTTACAAATAAGACATAACTTTCAACCTTTGTATTTATTTGGAGATAATTAAAATTATTGAGAGTTCTAATTCATCTTATGACACTACGACTAGAAAAGCGGTTTTTTATGACGTAGATTCTAAGACGGTTCTACGGAACCGTCTTAAAATATGACACGGTGATAATTTTGTAATTAAGGGAATAAAAATTGATTTTTACGACGCACATTCTAAGACGGTTATAAGGAACCGTCTTAGAATGTGTCTCCGTGGAAATGTTGTAATTATGGGGAATGAAAAAACCAACGGTTTTTTTATCCTAAAACCGTCTTCGTTTTCATCCCCAAATAATCCATTTCCCCCTCCAACGTGTACTCTCCCTCGAGCTCACCCATGCACCCTCCAACAACCGCCCTAGGTGAACCACTCTCCGCCATCTCTGGTGCACTTCGTGACTCTGGTCATCTACTCACTCCGTTTGTAACTCAACTTTTGTTGATAGTGTGTCTCACTCGTGTTGCACCTCCATCCATCATCTACGGTCGTTGTCATACAGGTAACCACTAGTGTCATGGTATTTTTGTTAAGGGTAACCTAATAGTAGGCTCCATAGTTGTTGGTGATGTCGGGAGATTGTGGAACTCTCCCATGCTAGATGTTTCAAGTGTTGGTATCGTTGTTTAAATTTGACGACATTTTGTGCAGGTCTGTAAGACTTAGAGTGAACCATACTTTTGGGTTTTAGGAATGATTTTGTGCACCATAGTTGTTTGATTTAAATTCTTTGCCTTATTAAGGTATGTTCTCCCTTCTATTGTTTTTCCCTCTTTTTCTTGTCAATCTCAAGGAATTTCGGATTAACTTTATGAACATTACAGAGGATGGAGGCAGTGTAATCCTGGATGGCGACAGAGGCAGTAATTAACTGCAAATATTCAGGTAATCAATTTCAAAAGAATGAGCATGCAATGGTTGCAAGATTGTGATAACCATTAATATTATTTTCACGACTAATCATCCAAATGAAGTCTCATTCTCATTTATGACTAGGATGATATTCACTTACCTAAGTTGAGCATGTAAAGTTGCTCCCTAAAGGATGGCTTTATATCTTAGATTTTCATCCACGCACATGAATACACTAAGAAACATCACCAGTGCATTATCTTTACCTAACCAGAGCACACACATAATAAAAAGAACTGCAACTAATCATTCAAAGTAAAAGTAATTAATAAATGGAAAATGGATTGATAAAACATTGTACATCAGACAAAGTAGGATACCATGAATATTTAACAATTCAACTCCATATGTTGTCTTCATTTCTTGTCTTGTGTCAAAGAAGTAATTTTAGGACAAAGATAAGGGATCCTTATCTTTGAAAGAAATATAAATCAACAAAGAAAAAGGAGGCAACAACAAAAGAAACTACCCAATCCCTCTGTATCTGTTAGATAAACTACCCAATTTCTTTGTCTAGATCTAATTCTCTTCTCCAGTTTTCAAAAGACTCCATGTTTTATTGAACCATGAGACCCTAGTATCGTGGAAGGAGCTCTAATACCAATTAATAGCATCAAATCAAAATTAGAATTTACTACGCCAAGTATTTGTGAGACCTATGGCCACCCTCTCAATGTTTTGTTGGTGTCTAAAACTGATTATTGTGTATACCCTATCATACTCTGTCATCTATCCATCTTTAAGTAACTAACAAACCGAGGTAAGCTCATATTTTGCTCGAGCTCTGTAGAAGCCCTGGAACATTTCTATCTTAAGTTTTCTAATTTTGTTAGTTTGAAAGTAAGGAATTCGTGATAATAATCTTTGTAACTGAGGTTTAAGTTTTTTTCTGTATTAAAATGGTTAGTTCTTATCAACACACTATTAAAAGAACCTTACATAAATATATTCCTTTAATGTTTCAATTTTAAAAACAACATAAGACCCTATAGGAAAGTTTTTGTGCAGCATTTAAGAATGTGATAAGCCAAAAAACATGTGATGATATTTGGCATAATTGAGTATATATTTGAAAAAGGAACACTAACAACCTCTGCATTTAAGCTTCATAGCTGTTTTGAAACAAATTTGTGTGTTGTGCAGTGTGGACTTGGTTTTCAATTGAGAACTTGGTTTCAAGCTAATGTAAATGTGTGAATGTGGTTTTAAGGAAAACCAAACATATCATCAAACTGCATTTATTGGACAAATGTAAGTTGAAGGAGGCCTAATACAATATTACTCAAGCTTTGTGCTTGCACTAGTAGTTCTAATGCCACTCCTGTACAGTTCCTCCAAGATCATGACCTGTTGTTTGGTAGGGCTCATGTCGGTGAACCTGCTGGGGACAAAGTATAGTAGTAGTAGTCTATATTTTTGTTAATCTCTTTCATGATGAGTTTCTTGAGACACTAGAAAGGTTATGTATAAATTGAGTGACAAAAACAAAGATACAGTAAAGAGGAGAGGATGAGTAAAAAAAAAAGAGATTTCATGTTAGGCATAAAAGGGAATGGTGAATGACATAGGTAAAAAGTACTAGTCTCTCATGCTAATGTTCCTTTTAGAGGAGCATTCAAGTGAGGCGTCCGTCCATGCACAGAGAGACAGAGATTCTGAAAGAGATGAGTGAATGAAGAGAATTACTAATTGTGAGTGTGTGAGTCATCATGGCCTTATTGTTAACTTTTTGTATACACAATGAATCAGATTGTCCCCTAGTTAGGCTAATTCGGTACCATATATACTATACAATTATACTCTTCAACTTTCACAAATTGTCCTTTCTCTCCCCTAATAATTAAGCACCTCAGTAAACATGGAGGCAAATCATATATGCTCCCACGTCTAACATTGTTGTTGCTGCCTGTAAGAACTAAGCAATATACATTTCATCACCCCTATAGAACTCATTAAGAACAGAGACAAGGATGGCTCTTGTGAAGCTGTGTTGCTTTCCAAGCTTGTGATAAGGCCCTTCTTTTATGGGCTTGTTGTCGTTTCTGTTTATGACAGTGGTTTATTTTTTAGCCCAAGGTTCTTGATCTAACTCAAGATGACCTTATTCACAACTTTGTTGTTGATGTCTACATGGTGACTTCACTGTCATTGGCTATGTCATACCCAACAAATGCAGTTGCACCACACATGTTTGGCAATGCTTATAAGAATGTCCTTGTTGTTGCAGTTGCAATAGAAATTCCATTATTTGAACCTTTTTTTTCTTCTCATTTTAGGTAATGATTCATACACCCAATTCAACATATGAATTGACCTACGATTCAGTAGAGCAAAAGCATTTGGAAATAAATCCTTAGCCATCAATTTAGGATTATACTAGCCAAAGTTATCGGTTAGGTTCTGAATTTTCATGTGTCTAATTTGTACCCCACACATATAAATATATTTTGAATGCTTCTACACTATCACCAAGTAGTGATAGTAATCCTTACTTTCCAAAGTGGACCTCATCAAATGGTCACATAGATAGATACCTATCTCATCCTAGATAGCAAATCTAGTGGGGTACTATGATTTGTCTCTTAAGGTCATTTTACTAGACAACAAGTATATAATTAAAAAAAAAACTAAAGGTCATGACTAAAAATTAAGTGTAGTCTTTTGTTTTTTGGCATACTTATATAAGCTCATGTACCTAATTCCTATGACTTTGTAATCAAATTATTTTGATTGCATTTATAATTTGTGAAGTACTTAAAGGTAGGAATATCTATTTCAGGGTCCTATCTCTTACATGATAATTTCAAATTTTCAAAAATAATATCTCTGACCCCAACTACAAATTAGATTTTTACTATTTTTATTGTTAAGATCTGTAATTGGATATTAGATATTAAAATGTCTAATTGAATGGTGATAAATGGGTACAACTAACTTCTTCCTATGATGAAAACGTCAAGTACTACACATGCAGAGTGCTTTAACAATAGTTATTAAGACTAAAACAAGCTTCCACATCACTCTTTCATTCTCATAACAAATCCAAGTGGTTCTATTCTTTATTTAGACAAAAATGAGTTTTTGGCCTTCAATTTAGTCCCTGTTGTGTTAATCTCCTGTATTTTATCGTGTCGAACTTGGTGCGTTCATGTGTGTTCAACTCGCTTTCATTCTTTCTTGTGTCATGTTCCTGTATGTCCTGTTCTTATCATGAACGAAAGTTCTGCGCAACTGATGAAGAACATGAATACGCAATTCCGAGAGGTTTTTTTACACTTATGTACCCTTCAGCAAATTGAGTGAAAAGCATAACATGTTTAGACCATAATCACTCTGGCTGAATTATATTTAAAATCTTTATAATATAGTTTAAAACAAATCTATGTCATATTTACATTGACATTGTTAGTAATTTGAGATTCTAGATATATTTTTTGGTGCTAATAAGTTTTAAATTTTTTATTTCACTACTAATTAATGGCTATTCTACCTCGGTTATTTCGGACATTTGACCATGGGTTATAAAAACCTACTAACCGTGCCGTCCATGGTTTGGTACTTATAATTTGATATAACATATAAGTTTATAGATGATTAGTCATACATACATACACACCCACGCACACACACACACATATAAAACCGTCTGTGTGTGAATTAATATTTTTATGACAATTGCATTCCGCCTTTAATGTTAGACAATTTGTATTGGTTGTAGGTACTATTATTTGACTGACATAGGAAGTAGGCTACTGAAAAAATTGTTGTTGATTGAGTAAAGATAAACTCGTATAATTATCATTGTCGGCACCGCCTCATAGTTTTTGTTACTAGCATCTTTCGAGATATGTATGTCATTCTAACACTTATGTCGTTATTACAATTGTTGTTCATATATGAGTATAGTTTAATATTAAAAAAAATTGCATTGTGAGTGAACCATAGTTCCTCGTTTGAAATTGAATACAACGATTAATACAGACAGTTTGGATTAATCGTTGTATTGAATCTTGAATTGTCCATTTGGACAGTTTGGGAAGACTAATTTTTTTCTTAATTCTTGCTTATATGTTAAGTATTTTGTGTTAAATTTGATTAAATTTTGGTTTAGTGCATGAAGCTTTGTTCTCCAAGTGCATACTTGATTGTGGTGAATTCATGTCACCATTTTCATGTTGTGTACTTAGAGACCAATGCGAAATGTTGCCGAAATTTCGTCAAATTTAACATAACCTACTTAATTTGTACATATGAATCAAGTAAAAAAATGTCTCCCCGAATGGGATAGGGCCACACCTTTTTATGAAAAAAGTGAGATTTTCATGCATATGGGATAATCTACCCAGTATCACACTACACCAAACATGGATCGAAGTTGGATGAAAGTACCATGCATAACTAATGAGTATGACAAGGGGGTCGAAGATTTCTTGCAATTTGCGCAACAAAATGCACCAGAAATGGGTGGAAAATATTTCTGTCCATGTGTTAAATCATTGCATGACATTAGATCACATCTTATATGTAAGGGTATCAGTCATACTTATACAAAATGGATATGACATGGTGAATTACCATAGATGTCAACAGTCCCTCTGACTGAGGCAGTTGATGTACAAATCGGAGATCGTATAGAAGACATGATACGCGATCTTGGCCAAGAGGGTTTTAGGCAAGCTTATGCACCCTTGTATGAAAAATTAGAAACTGATTCTAAGAAGCCATTGTATTTGGGATGCACAACCTTCACACGATTATCGGGAGTGTTAGCTTTGGTGAACTTGAAGGCAAGATTTGGGTGGAGTGACAAAAGCATCACTGAATTGCTTGTGTTATTGAAGAATAAGCTTCCTAAAGATAACATGTTACCCAAGAATCATTACGAGGCGAGGAAGATATTATGTCCTGTGGGTATGGAATACCAAAAAATACATGCATGCCCTAATGATTGTATTTTATATAGAAATCAGTTTGCCAAAATGCATAACTCCCTACATATGGGGTATCACACTACAAACAACGATCGTCCAACAAATCAATTTGTGTGCAATGATATTTTCCACCATTAACGACTTTCCAACTTATGAGAATTTGAGTGGATATAGTGTGAAAGGACACCACACATGTCTTATATGTGAGAAAGACACAAGTTACATCCAACTAAAGCATGGAAAGAACAGTATATACAAGGCATCAAAGATTTCTGAAACCTTATCACCCGTATCGACGACTAAAGAAAGCATTAAATGGAACATTAGATATTGAAAGTGCACCAATAACATTTGGAAGAAAAGGTCAATATTCTTTTATCTTCCTTACTAGTGCGATCGACATGTACAACATTGTCTAGACGTAATGCATGTCGAGAAAAATGTGTGTGATATTTTATTTGGCACCTTTCTTAACATTAAAGGAAAGACAAAAGATGGTTTGAAATGTCATCAAGATTTGGTAGACATGGTTATACGAGAGCAGTTGCATCCAATATCACAGGGTCATCGAACATATTTGCCCCCAACATGTTACACAATGTCAACGACAGAGAAAAAAAGTTTTGTCATTGTCTAAAAAACATTAAAGTCCCACACGGATACTATTCAAATATCAAGAGCCTTGTATCTGTCAATGATCTGAAATTGGTTGAGTTGAAGTCTTATGATTGTCACGTGTTAATGCAACAACTCTTGCCTGTAGCCGTTCGTCGTATATTGCCTGACAAAGTTAGGGTTGCCATAACTCAGTTGTGTTTTTTCTTCAATGCAATTTGTAGCAAAGTCAATGACCCTCAACAGTTGGAAGATTTGGAAAATGAGGCTTCCATTATCATTTGTCAATTGGAGATGTATTTTCCGCCATCATTTTTTGACATTATGATTCACTTAGTTATACATCTTGTACGGGAGATACGGTTGTGTGAGCCCGTCTTTTTACGGTGGATGTATCCGATTGAGCACTACATGAAGGTCTTGAAAGGTTACATGAAGAATCAATACTAACCCGAAGCAAACATTGTTGGAAGGTACATCGCTGAAGAAGCTATTGAGTTTTGTGCTGAGTATATAGAAACTGGTACACTTGTCAGGCTTCCTCAAAGTCGACATGGCTGCACACAGCAAGGTAGGGGAACACGAGGATTCAATGTTGTAACCGTGGATCTCCAGGAGGTCTCACAAGCGCATTTATATGTATTAAACAACACAACAAAGGTTATCCCATACATAGAAGCTCACAAACAAAATGTCACAAGCGCACAATAGATCTTTCATTAACTGGTTTAGAAAAACTATCTTTGCTGATGATAGTGCTTCCAAAATATTAAGATTGTTAGCTGTTGGGCCAAATCTCAATATCCCCACTTGGAAGGGATATGATATCAATAACTATTCCTTCTACACAAAGTCATAGGATGATAAAAGTACCATGCAAAATAGTGGGGTGAGCGTTGATGCTCATTTAGATCACTTTAGTAGTGCATCAAACGACAACCAGATTTGAGCGTCCATGCCTTATTTTAGAGTGATTCAAGAAATCTGGGAGCTTGATTACGATGAATTTAGAGTGTTTGTCTTCAAGTGTAACTGGGTTAATGGAAATGTGGGTGTGCGTCAAGACAAAATGGGGTTTACTTTGGTTGACCTTCAAAACGTTGGTTACAAGGATGAGCCTTTCATCATGGTAGCACAAGCCAGATAGGTGTTTTATGTCCAAGATCCGAGCGATTCAAGATGGTCAGTTGTTCTACAGGGAAAAACAAGTGGTATCGCTTACCATATTGATGCTTCAACACTTGATGTTAACGAGATGCCCACCTTTTCCCCAAAAATTCCTTCCATAAATGCTAAAAAAGAGGAGGATGATGTACATGCAAATCGTAATGATCATGATGAAGGTTTATGGGAGAATACGCCTCCGTAACTACGGTATACCCAAGTAATGTTTAATATATTAACTCAAGTATATTACATTTTACAATTGTGGATATTTACAATTTCATACTTATATGTTATTCTAATAGGTTTGTGTTTACTGATTTTTTTAAAAAAATTTGGACAGGACCCATGGCAACACCCCCAAGGTCCCCTCCACCTTTAGACGCTCTTTCAGCAACTACGTCAAGGAAGACTGGACAAACAATCTGGCTAAGAAGGTTAACTACCAGAAGCTTGGATCAACCACAATCTATTGTTAATGTCAATCCTGCAACCGGTAGAGGATCAAGCCCCCATAAAAAAAAGTTCCATAGTTACCTAGCGGTAGTAGCGCGAGAAAAAATTTTGATTGTACATTCTAGTTGGAAAGTTGTCCCAGATTCCCTAAAGAACCTAATATGGGATGACATTTTGGTTAGTGCAGTTAACTACCCATATGGGTTTCATTTTTCTTAATTAAGTTTAAAATGTCGTCATTACGTAAGTGTAAAATAACAATTTCATATTGCAGGGAAAATTTGACATCCCTGAAGGTTCAAATACGAGGAAGAAGGTGATATCAATGGTGGCCACTAGATGGCAACAATTTAAGTCTTCCCTCACCACTAAATATGTATATGCTAACAATGAGGGTCAAGATAAACATGATCCTTCTACTAAGTATGGTGTGGATCCAGAAACTTGGGAACAATTTGCAAAAAGCCAGCAAACCCCTAATTAGCAGGTTTGATATAACTACATTTTTCTTTAAATTTTATTTACATTGACTTTGTTAAATTAATTCATTTGTGGAAATTCTTCATACTTCATGACAAGGAATACAAAAAAAAACTCAGGAAATTCAAAAATCCAATGATTGTCTCCCCTTACTGTCTCGTGGGAGTTACGATCTTCTATATAAAAAAACTCATGGACGAGAATAGGAAGACACGCCTGTAGCAAGCTGAGTTTACTAAAGATTCAGCAATGATCATCGACCCTCCATCCCCGATTGCAAGACATGTGAAGTGGAAGATGGCCCGCATAAAGCGATATGGGTAGATGACGTCTACAGTGGCACAACAAATCTCTGACAAAATTGTGAGTTCATGTTATGACTTAATTTCAATTCAATTTTTTGCTATGAAAACGTGATTTAAGTTGAAATGTAAATCCTTTTTGTGGTTGTTACAAGATTCTTTACAAGAACAGACGACGCATGGAAGCTTTGTTCCCGATGGTCGTGACAACATATTGAATACTATGATTGGCCGATCGGAGCATCCACGTCGTGTTCGTGTAGCTGGGACTGGTGTGACAATAAGTCAGTACTTTGGATAGGAATCGCGTTGCTCAAACACTTCATCAACATCAATTAGCCTGCAACAATTGGTAGAAATCATTGGAAACCTAAAGGAAGAGTAGATGAGAGAAGTGGAAGAGGAAAACAAACACAGTTTGGAGATAATGAAAAAAGAGTTGAAGGAGGTGATAAAACTTGAGTTATCACAAATGGCCTCGCAACACTCACTCCCAATAAAGGTGTCGGATACACACACATTAGCTGAACATATCAGCACCAAGGGAAGCTGTGTTGAAGCTACTGTAAAAGCTTCAGGTGAAGAGCCTTCTGTTGTTGATGTGGCCACTATGGGCTTGTACATAGTTGGTGACCAGTGTACACGGCTAATGGCTTTGGGAAAAGTGTATGATAGTGACACCACCATACATAATGTCCCTTACACAAATGATATGGTTAGGGTGAGTGTTGTAACAATTTATGACGTCGATGCTCTGGTCTCTTTGTAGACTTCAGAAATTCAGTATGTGAGGGAGGTCGTTAACACATTCATTGGTCGATTGACACATCTTGTAAAACCTATATATGATGAGGTATTTATTTTCCCTCTGCATGTTTTCAGTCATTATCACATTGTTCAAACATGTTTCATAAAATTAGTGTAATTGTTATTTTCATTAACCATATAGGATTCGCACAATCGTGTGCCTAAATCGGTTGGAGTTGTTGAAAGGTGCAATATAGTTGCTGGAGAGGATCCGTTGGGAGAATTGAATAAGAGTTTGTTTGATGTTTACTAGAAGCCAGTTGAGTTGTCGTGGGATGGGACAAAATTTGGGATTCCTAATGTACACACATCCTTTTTCATCACACATGCAGATGTAACAGAAATTATATCAGGTTACAAATGTTTGAACATATCTATACTACAAGTGTGGATGATGTAAGTACCATAATTACTAGGTCTCTTTTTTATTAACTGATAATTAATGTCCATTACGAAAAGTGTAGGTTAACAATACTCATGTAGAATATATTTCAATTAGGTTTATGGATAATTGGAGTACAAGCTTAGGTCATGGTTTAGTGTATGTTGAGCCTCAGTATATACACAATGCAAAGGATAGACGTCAAGAATGTCAACATTACATTGAAGCATAGGTCAAGGAATCACAACGACAAGTGTACTTAGGAGCCTACTTGAATCAGTAAGTTAAACTTATGTAGTACATTCTAAAAATATTAGCATTATAAGTACCTAATTATAATTGTCGACTTTAGGGCACATTGGCAACTTGTTGTTCTGTGTCCACGAGACAATATTGTTGTTTGGTTATGTTCTTTGCGTAAGAAACCTGATATTAATATCAAAGTTGTAGTTAACAGGTAATTTTTTAATTTATAACTAATTTAGTGTTATAACAATTGTACAATATGTAAAAGGGATTTTGATGTTATATATTTTGTTATTTTTGTAACCAGTGCAATGAAGACAGTAACCACTACTTTGGAAGGTAAGTCTAATCAACATGTACCTTAGTGGATTGAAGCAAAAGTTAGTCATTATTTAATGAATAGGTGTTTCGAATTACTCACATTTGTAACTTTGTATGGTTGGGATGTTAAATATGCTTTTCTAAAGGCCATAGACAGTTGTCCACATGAAAAATATGTAGCTTATAGGAAGCTATATGCTTTTTTTGTCAGTTAACTACAATTTAACAGTTATCTTCCCATAGTTTTCTAGTGTATCATCTTTTCTGATTGTTTTCTATCTTTGGACTTTCATTTTTCATGGTTCTGATACTATCTATTTAGGATGGATCATGCAAGGGCTTGGTGTTGTTTGCAACAAGGAAGAAGGCTTTGCTGAAGATGATTTTGTTGTCGACTTTCTGGCAGAGGTATTGCTTAATGGAAATACACCCATGAAACTTAGTTCTTTGATTATTTAATTTGAAATGTCTATGTTTCTTTGTGCTTGCTCCTACTTTGGACTAAATGAAGGTTTTCAATGTAATGATCCATCTAACAAGTCAATATTTAAGCAATGATCCATCTAATGAGTGAATGCCCTAACTGAATTTGTTGTGTCTCGTTTTACATGATTAAACTACTCTTATCTATTCTCTGCAAAAAGTACAAATCTATACATTTCCATATTTTACATATGAAACATAATGTCAAATATCGAAGCAATAATCCATTCTATTCACTAGAGGGAATAAAAAACTCTACACACATAATTTGTTTTGTTTTCTTTATTGTCATTAAACCGATTATGATTTATTTTCTAAAAAACTAGGTAGTTTATCTTTTGCATGTGCAGCATATAGTAATTTACTCTCTGATTTGTGCCTATAACAAATTGTGGCCTATTAGATCCTCGACTTATCTAGTTAGCCTTAGGGATTTGAAGTTTTAAACTATTTCTGAAATTGCTAGCTAAGGTTCTGTATAAAAATTTTCATTCACAATACTTTTAGATATATGTGTCTGTTCTTTTGGATTGATGTGCTCTTCTGGTTCAGTGTATCTTATGCACATAATTATATACTTTAAAAATTTAGGCTATTGCATCATATGCTTATATGATTTTGTGTTGGCGAGACATTATAATTACTGTTATATTGTTTTCATAGGTTTATCCTGTGTGGAAGTGATTTGAGAAACAAGACGGCATTTGATCTCTACAGAAAGATAGTAAAGATCCAGCACCAGAATTCTATAACATCTACCTTTAGAGGCCAAAGGTGTTTGTCCCTTCAAAATATTTATTGATGTTTAACTTGATATGGTTAATCCATCTTCCATTCTATACTGATTCAATGTTACATTTTTCATGACAAGGCGATGCTGATGGGTGTGACCTAGTTGTTGTTGATGCCATGCACATGGCTAATTATGCCAGTCGAATATGCCATTCTTGCCAACCTAATTGTGAAGCCAAGTAAGTTGTTTGTCATCTATGTTATATTTGCCCACTTAATCAGCTCCTGATACTAGCTAGTTGTGTTCAAATTTCATCAAAAAAAAAAAAATCCCAAAAATTCCTTTTCAAACTGTAATATCAAATTTCCACTAAAGTTTTGGCTTCCAAACTTAAAAGTTTATTTCATATCCCATATCAATTGTTAATCCCCAATTATTTTAATAGAAAATAAGATTTTAATGATTTTATGAAAAATAAAAAATGGACAAGAAAATAAATGTGTTTAATTTTAAAAATAGAGGCTTAATTTACTAAAAAAAATCTTTGGGGACCAAAATTGCTCTACTAGAAGGACCAAAAATGCACTTAAGCGTTTTTACCAATAAGAATTTGAATGCCTGACTTTTTATATGCAAGCATTACTTAAGTCAACATGCAAAGTTGTTGGTTCATATTCCTATTCTATTGTGTTCTTGACTCCTTTTCCTACCTTAATCTCTTTCTGTGTTGTTTTTTAATATGTATGTTTTGGATGGGCTGTAAATGCCTTTTTCATTGCTATCTTGGGTTTTTTGGTCATTTGGTGGGGAAAATTCTTTGGTAGGAGAATAGAAACGAAAGACAAATGACTTTAAAGTTGTTTAATAATGAATGGAGGGCCTAAAAGAACTTATCAAAGAAAAGGAGTAAAGATATATTTGGGTTTGTTCATTTAAGGTGATGGTCCTAGTGGATATTCAGTTGTAAATAATGTCACTAAGGACAATTAAGTCAAAATTACTCATTTAGTTTCTTCAGTGGAAGAAAAATTTCTAGGTTTCTTTTGACAAGAAATTTCAACTAGTTGGTCGATAGATCTTCCATTTCTTTTTTGCCCCTTGTCTTGGCTGTGGCATGAAAGGTGCTGAGGGACCAAGCCTACGTGATACAAATATTGTATTTAAATGTATGTCTTTTGACTTGAGTTCGAGAATTGACCAATTGACACATTTTTGTATTCTATCTCAAACTTGTCCTTAATAATGGCTCAAGACTATTTAATAGTTAGTTGAAGATTATATGTGTAGGCTTCATTCCTTTTGTTACAGTTTTTTATTTTTAATTGTTATATCATTTTTGCTAATTATCTATTGTTATTTTCACTATTTATTCAGGGTTACTGTAGTTGATGGTCAATATCAAATTGATATTTATAGTCTTCGTGAAATTCAACATGGTGAGGAAATCACTTTCGACTATAATTGTGTAACAAAGGTTTGTCCTGTTTCAACTTACTTTTGTCTATTCCATATTGTTTCGCTCTCCGGGATACTACTTGTTTGTGTGGACGCAAAATCTACCGGCAAGTGCACCGGGTCGTCAAGTAAATAATTAAAATAGTGTGAATTGAGTATCAAACTCAGGGAACTTGTTCATTTGGTAAAGGTTTGTTCAATAAGCATGCATTTGCAAACAGAAATCATGATTGTGACTGAAAGTAAAAGTATGTTCTATTCTAATTACAAAGCAATAAACGTGAGCAAGTAAGTGTGAAAACAGATATCTAAAGGCGTTGGGTCCTCTTACTGAGCAAATTGATGCAATTAAGGATGTTTCTCTAATTAAAGATGTTTTTGTGTTCTATGCTGAAGGCTCAAGTACTAAACACCGATGTCTCGTGAGTTTAGCCTAATTCTAATTAAACTTTGTTCGCAGATGTCTCCTGTTGAACTTAGTTTAATTGAATAGCTTTATGATCACAGCATAATAAAAACTAAATC
Organism: Glycine max; assembly: GCF_000004515.6. Taxonomy (NCBI): domain Eukaryota; kingdom Viridiplantae; phylum Streptophyta; class Magnoliopsida; order Fabales; family Fabaceae; genus Glycine; species Glycine max. The sequence goes on from NC_038253.2 coordinate 18,414,323, forward strand.
ACCGCACTCCGTGTCCAAACATACGGTAACCTAATCCTGCTCTATCAAGTTCTAAGGAGACAATACATCTTTTATCACTAAAGCCCCTAATAGTACACACATGTGGGTGATCAAACCACAAGCATGCAATAATAATAAAGTACTGATAGAAACAATGAACACATAAAATAACCTTAATTAGATAGGGAAAGAGTTTACATCAATTACTCAGCAAGAATCCCCAACTGAGGGTTTAGCCTTCCATAGCAAGGAAGCTCCTTTTACAATGAAGAAGATGAATTAGGAGAAATTGCTTGCTTACAAAGGAGTGGGGATGTCTCCTCAACCTCTAGGAATCTCACAATCACTCAAAAACTCACAAATCTTCCTAAAAGATCAAAACTTGGCTTCTTTGCCTCTGTGTATTTCACTATTCAAGCTCTAACGACTATTCAGCGCTCTCTATTCTCACATTTCATTCTCCACAAGTCAGGCTTAAAAAGGACTCACTGACCTCGACGTCGCGCTTAGCGCCATTCTCGCGCTTAGCGCGAGTAAGTGAATTTTTGCTCAGTGCCAAACTCGCGCTAAGCCTGGAAGGTGACAAACAACTTGCTGAGCAAGCTGATGACGCACTGAGCGCGTGCCTACATGGCAGATTCCCTTCCAGATTCCTCCTATCTGCTAAGCGCGTTGATGTCTCGCTTAGCGGATGACACTCGCTAAGCGCATTGAGCTCGCTTAGCGAGACATCAACTTTAGCACTTCTTCAAAATAACTCCTTTTTTCCTGAAATTTAAGAGAAATTGACATTAATTCCATACACAAGGCTTCTGCTGAGCACAGATAAAAACAAAGCAAAATTTAGTTACAATCCTACAAAAAGAACCATAAATTAGGGAAAATATATACATTTTGTAAAAGTTTTCTATACAAAAGTTAGTCGTATGAGACGACTAAAAAACTCCCCCAAATTTATAGTTTTTCTTGTCCTCAAGCAAAGAAAGAACAACTCACTTGTTCTCAAGTGACAAAATCACAATGGTTATTCACAAGCTGTTTGCTCCAAAGAATTCAATCACATGAAATGAATGGCATACAATGCTTCAATCACAGCTTCTCAAAGGACATGCAGCTTTTCAAAGATGTGAACATTATATCAAGGAAGGATCATTAAACAAAGCCTCACAGCTACTGTTTCACTCAAGCACAAGTGTTTAGGTTATCCATCAATCAACAACCAACATAAGTCTCAATCTTTGCACTTCATCTCATATCATACAGTCAAGAACACACAAACTGAATCCAAAGGACTTTACTAGGCTTGTAACGAGGCTGGGCTGTAATCAATTCATGGTTTTTCTAGGATGCAAAAGCTTAGGTTCTAAGAGAGCATTCATCCATAGATAAACCTTTTTCTTTTTATTCCAACTCTATTACTTGCCTTTCTGCACTTAGCTCTTCTTTTTCTTAAATAGCAGCACACACACTTTTATTTTATACTTACAGTTTTTTTTTTAACACTTGTTGCTTATTAGATGACTGTGTGTGTTGCTCTTTTCTTACCATTACAAGCTTTCACCGCATGATTCCCCCAAATTTGGACAAATTTGCTTTGAACCAAAATTTCCTTTTATGAATGATGCTCTCCTACAACCTAAGACAAGGTAGAAGGAGATAAACTGTACAGGCTCAAGGTTCAATCAAACAATCATACTTTTAGCTCAAAATGGGTGCAAGGGATAAATCAATCATGCACAAGGTAAGATTTTTAGCTAAGTGGCTATCTTTAATCAAAACATGGCCTTCATCATCATCAATTTCACGCATTCATTCCATACTCAGAGATTCATGCAAAAACCATTACTTAATGTTAGTCGTTATCTCACAATTAAAGATCACACTCTCACCGGGTTGCGGCTAATGCGTTCCTTCACAATCAACCTGACAAACCAACTAACATTTCCAGTCATGATCCTAATTCCATGTTCTTTCTCTTCTAATGACTACATGCTCATTCAAGGCATATAATCTATGCATTTCAATTCACTCACATCATACAATTGATCAATTCAAACCAATCACAAACACTAAATTCCAAAATCAAGTATCAACCACTGGATAAAATAAATGCACTGTTCAATCAAGCTTTGTACAAGCTATCAACCAAAATAAAAACTATAAACTGAAATTTAAAAGCTGAAGCATAAACATAAATCTAAAGACTGAAGCATAAACATAAATCTAAATTATAAAATTTACTAAAGACATGATAATAATAAAACTGTTCAAAAAGCAGGGAAATAAAAATCCTAATCCTGTCAATGATCCTGTGCAGAGTCCATCGCATGCTCATTCAGATCCAGTGCAGGAGTGCCTGATGATGAATCCTGAGGAAGGGGTAGGTCTAACACTGGTGTAGATGGCTCAGTCTGAGAAGAAGACATGTCTAGCACTGCAATGGAAGGCTCTGGTGTCACCTGTAGGGTAGCTGCTACTGGATCAGTCTAAAAAATGAAAGACTCAACTGGAGTGGGCTCTGAGGCCTCTAGAATGTTGTCCTCCTGGTCCTGCTGAGGCTCCTGGGCTGCAGAGGCCTTACCCTCTCCCAAAGGAGAAGGCTGGACTCCTGGTCAGGCCACCTTCTGTAGAAACTCCTCGACGCTCATAACTAGTCATTGTTGGACCACATCATGCAAACTCTGCATGATCAGGAGCTGGCCCTGATGCAGGTTTTGCAGCATAGACAAGGAAGGCTCTGAGCTCTGAATGGAGGGACCTGAAAGAACTAGAGCTGCTGGTGGTGAAGGAAGAGCAGAAGTAGATGGAGTTGATGTAGGGGAAGCAGGGGCAGCTACTGTAGATGGGGGCTCAGATCTTCTAGCCCTAGATTTTTGGGTCCCTGGAAAAGTGACTGAAGGTTCATCTAGGTTCCAACAATTCTTCTTAATATAAGCCAAATTAATGGCTGGGCTGAGTGACTGAAAGGTAAGAGAATCTGAGGTGACTCCTCGGGCCTTGCACAAGGCAATAATCAAGGTTGGAAATCCAGGCCGCAAGGAGTTAGACTGAGCAATAAGTAAAATCTGACAAAAAATAAGTGAACCTAAGTTCATATTCATCTTCATGACAAGCCCGTATACTAACTTGGCCCTATACAGATTAAGATCAGAAGTATGGGATGTCAGGGCTAAGTTAGAATAAGATAGAACACTCCAGGTTTGGGCCAAAGTGGTAAGATCTTTCCTCCAGAGCTTCCACAGCAGACCCTCGACATAAGAACAAATCCCCTCCCAAGGATACACAGTCGGGCTGTAAGCTCCTGAGGATCAGGCCTCAGTCTAACAAACCTGGAGTAAGAAGGTAAGCTCTCCCCTTGCTCCACAACCACTGGAGTCTCCAAAAAAGTGTTGAGGGAATCAACATCAAATTTTATCAAGTGCCCTCGAACCCTAACGTTCTTGGGAGACTTGTCATCAGGGACATATAGATTTGTATAGAATTCCTTCATAATTGCCACATCAATGCTTCCCTCAGTCACATTGGTCAGTTGTTTATGCCAGTTTCTTCTAATTAATTCTCTTCTGAAATCATCAAACTCATTGATATACAACTTGACATTTCTTTCTGGCAGAATGTTCCTGACAAGCACATTATCTGAGTAATGGTCCCAGGCCTCCTGTGATACAAATTTTGATCTATCATAACCGGCCTGAGACACTAAAGATGTGGCTTTTCTCTTACGGGGAGCCATCTGTAATACAAAAGAATCAAAACACAAGATTAGACATGAATTTATTCAAATTAAAAAGTTGAAAATAAAATTGAAAATCAGACTGGGCGCTTAGCGCGCCTTAGGAAAATCGACTCATGCGCTAAGCGCGATAGCCACGTGCTTAGCGACAGAACATAGATCCAATTTTTTTCTGCAGAATTGGCTTAGCGAGTAGGCTCGCTAAGCCTAATTCCACAAATTTTCATAACAGAGAAGGATTTGCACTTAGCGCGACCACTCTACTGGATAGTGTTGGTTTAGCGAGCAAGCTCGCTAAGCCCAATTCCAGCAAATAGAAAAAAAAAAGAGATAATTGCACTTAGCGTGACAGGGCACGCTTAGCGCACAACAAAACACAAAAATTTCTAAGTGTCTGAGAACACATTACTCGCTTAGCGAGTTCATAAGCAAATGAACTTTCAATCAGAGAAGATGAACGCACTTAGTGGGACAGGGCTGCGCTTAGCGAGTTCATCTGGAAATCCAAATGTTCAACAGAAATGATGAACTCGCTTAGCGTAGCAAGGCACTTAGCGCACTCATCGTGATTTCCAGAAAAAGAAAAAAAAAGCAGGGGCTTCTCACCCCTCCACTTAGGCCCCTATTAGGCCATCTAACCCTAATCAAAACAAGCACATTGTATCCACAATAAAACTATAATTCTAGTCTAATGAACAACTAACCTAACAGAACTAAATATTAACATAAATTCAACCTAACACTACTATGTTAACTAGCCTAAAGTTTGAAATTTGAAAATACAATAAACAAAGTTAATAAGCTTACTTGTGCTGTTGAATATGAGTGCAAAGAGGGAGCAAAAATGCAGGCAATGCAAGGAGATTGAAGTACTGTGCAGAGGGTAAAAATGCTCAAAGGAAGTAAAATGGCAACTGCCTAAGGCAGTTGCCTTATTTACTGGCAGTTTCGAATGACTCGCTTAGCGCATGGACTCGCTAAGCAAGTCAACATGACGTTTGAGTTTTAAAGCTCATGCGCTTAGCGGATCTGCTCGCTAAGCCCAATACAAAATTATGAAATTCCAGAGAAGTTTTTGGGCTTAGCGCAAAGGTATGCGTTAGGCGAGTTCTACAGCTTTGATTGGTCCTGCAACTCTCGCTTAGCAGGCCAAGACCGCACTTAGCGAATAAAATGCTACTTAAATGCAGTAGTGGCCCGCACTAAGCATGTCCGTCTCGCTTAGCGCTATTCCAAACAGAGAAGGAATTGGGCTTAGTGAGAGCACTCGCTTAGCCCAATTCTCGAAATTAATCAGACAAAGAAGAATAGCGCTTAGTGCATTAGCACGCTTAGCAAGATCAGACTTGTGCGCTTAGCGAGATAACTTGCTTAGCCCAATTCCAAAAATTAAATGGACAGAGAGCTTATTGGGCTTAGCACACAGGTGACGCACTTAGCAGAACCATACAACCAACGATCAGGGGTCGATGCGCTTAGCGCGAACAACAACTCGCTTAGCGCGTGAAGAAGATGGTGCTTAGCGCGAAGAGTGCGCTTAACGAGTGGACAACAAGATTTTTTTCCAAGTTATATTTTTGTCCACAACTTCACAAAAGCTTTTTAACCCCTTTTCCAATACTAAACATGCTAAATTCAAACAATCACAAGCAATCAAACTTAACTAAATGCAAGAAAAACAAAATTAAAAAGGGTTGGCTTGCCTCCCAGTAAGCGCTCTTTTAACGTCATTAGCTTGACGCAAAAGCTCCTTGTCAGCCCGGATCAAGCTTGGTTCTCTCCTTCAGAACCTTTTCTTTACTCTCCTTCACCTCTAGACAAAACATTCTGGTCCAGCAATTTCCTTTCTTCATCAAATAGCTCTAAGCTAATCTTTTGGTCTTCAATACCCATTTCTAGCTTCTTCTTGCCCATATCTACTACACAGCTTGCAGTAGACATAAATGCACATCCCAAAATTAAGGGAATATATGTATCTTCCTCTAGGTCCATTACCACAAAATCAGAAGGAAAAATAAGGTGTTTGACCCAAACCAAAACATCCTCTATCACTCCATAAAGTCTGGTGATGAAGCGATCTGCTAACTATAAAGTCATCCTAGTCGGCATTATCTCCAACTCTCCAAGCCTCTGGCACATGGAAAGTAGCATCAAATTAATACTGGCTCCCAAATCAATAAGAGTCTTGCCAACAGAAACTTCACTAATTGAACACGGAATAGTCACACTACCAGGATCTTTGTGCTTAGGTGGAAGGATCCTCTGAATTACAACACTGCAATTTCCTTCCACAATGATGTTTTCACTATGAACGTACTTATTCTTCCGTGTGAGCATATCTTTTAAAAACTTAGAGTACAATGGCATTTGTTGAAGAGCTTCTCCAAAGGGCATAGTAATCTCCAATTTCTTGAAGATATCAAGGAAACAAGCCAGATGTCGTTCCTTGTCTTTCTTTGTTGGTACCATTGGATATGACACCTCATCCCTTTTGCTTGGACTTGCCTCTTTTCTCTTTTCTCTAGCCAGCTCACTCTTGGTCTTTTTCTTTTCTTCTTTTCTCTTATTCTCATTTTCTTTTTCATTTTTTTCATTTTCTTTTTCTTTCTCTCTTTCTTTTCCTTCTCACTTATTTCTTTTTCACTCACAATTATTGGTATCTCCTTTTGCTGATCATCTTTAGCTTCCACTTCTTTCTCAGTCTCACTCAAAGGTTCCACCACTGGGTTAATTTCTGGTTCAGTCACCAGTTGTTGTTTTTCTTCACCTATCCTCTTCTCACCTTCATTCATGCTCACCATTTTTCTTCTAGTCATAACAACCTTACACTCCTCCTTAGGATTCTTCTCTATGTTGGCTCCAAAGCTGCTTAACGGTCGGTCTGCCAGTTGCTTTGCCAATTGTCCCACCTGGACTTCTAAATTCTTGATGGTTGACTCTGTGCTCTTTTGATTGGACATGGATACTTGCATGAACTGAGCAAGAGTCTCTTCCAGCTTCGTCGTTCTGTCATAAAGACTAGGCCCTTGTTGCAGTGGCCTGTTAGGTGGCCCACCTTGGTCTTTATTGAACTGATTACCAGGGTGAGTTCTCCATTGTCCCTATTGCTGATTATATTGTTGGCCATGTTGAAATCCAGAATATCCACCTGCATTAAAGCTTGGTCTTGGTTGGTTCCCCATGTAGTTCATTTCATGTGTTGTATCTTCTGTGGGAATGCAGCAGCCAGAATCATGTGCTCCACCACATATAACACAACCTGCAACCTGCAAAACAGAAGAGGGTGAAGGTTGTCCAGCATGCAATTGAGTTGGCAACTTACTTAGTGTTTCAGTTAAAGCTTCAAGTTGCTTGGATAGCAACTTGTTTTGGGCCAACAAAGTGTCCTGTGATGAAAGCTCCAGCAAGCTTCTTTTGGTTGGGATGTGTGCTCTATCACGCAAGATTGCATGGTCACTAGCAGCCATATTCTCAATTAATTCCATGGCTTCTTTAGGGGTCTTCAATTTTATTTTTCCTCCTGCAGAAGCATCTAAAAGCTGTTTGGATTGTGGCCTTAACCCGTCAATGAAAATATTGAGCTGGATTGGTTCTGAAAATCCATGAGTAGGCATTTTTCTTAATAACCCACGAAATCTTTCCAAAGCCTCACTTACGGACTCGTCTAGAAATTGATGAAAGGATGAGATGGCAGCTTTTCCTTCAGTAGTCTTGGACTCTAGGAAGTATTTCTTCAAGAATTTTTCAACCACTTCATCCCAAGTCTTAAGACTGTTACCTTTAAATGAATGGACTTCGGTTTCACTCGTCGAGGTTGCTCTTCAGCCATGACTTCGGCTTCAAATTTTGTTGTTTGAGATTCCCTGGATGTAGGTGAATTAGAAGATGACGACTCAAAAAAGTGAGCCTCTTCAAGGATTAATGCTACTGTTATGTCGTGCAAAAGCTTTCTTTTTCTCTCTGCGTTGTTTCTTCTGAAGGTTGCTTCAATTTCTAAAACCAATGGAACCAATTCACCTGCAGAAGATCTACGCATTCAAACACTAACAGGAAAAGCAGTTAACCAATTCAAGAAGAAAATAAATTCTGAACTAAACAAATATTAACAAAAACAAAAATTAATAAATCAAAGAATAATGAATTAATGCCTTCAAACTGAACTAAACTTTCCAAATGGAAAAAGTTCCCCGGCAACGGCGCCAAAATACTTGTTTCGTTCTCTGGGATACTACTTGTTTGTGTGGACGCGAAATCTATCGACAGGTGCACCGGGTCGTCAAGTAAATAATTTAAACGGTGTGAACCGAGTATCGAACTCAGGGAACTTGTTCATTTGGTAAAGGTTTGTTCAATAAGCAGACATTTGCAAACATAAATCATGATTGTGATTAAAAGTAAAAGTATGTTCTATTCTAATTACAAAGCAATAAACATGAGCAAGTAAGTGTGAAAACAGATATCTAAAGGCGTTGGGTCCTCTTACTAAGCAAATTGATGCAATTAAGGATGTTTCTCTAATTAAAGATGTTTATGTGTTCTATGCTAAAGGCTCAAGTACTAAACATCGATGTCTCGTGAGTTTAGCCTAATTCTAATTAAACTTCATTCGCAGATGTCTCTTGTTGAACTTAGTTTAATCGAACAGCTTTATGATCACAGCATAATAAAAACTAATCATGCTCTATCAAGTTCTAAGGAGACAATACATCTTTCAATGCTAAAGCCCCTAATAGTACACACATATGGGTGATCAAGCCACAAGCATGCAATAATAATAAAGTACTGATAGAAACAATGAACACATAAAATAACCTTAATTAGATAGGGAAAGAGTTTACATCAATTACTCAGCAAGAATCCCCAATTAAGGGTTTAGCCTTCCATAGCAAGGAAGCTCCTTTTACAATGATGAAGAGGAATTAGGAGAAATTGCTTGCTTACAAAGGAGTGGGGATGTCTCCTCCACCTCTAGGAATCTCACAATCACTCAAAAACTCACAAATCTTTCTAAAAGATCAAAAATTGGCTTCTTTGCTCTATTATTTGCCTCTGTGTATTTCACTCTTCAAGCTCTAACGACTATTCAGCGCTCTCTATTCTCACATTTCATTCTCTGCAAGTCAGGCTTAAAAAGGGCTCACTGACCTCGACGTCGCGCTTAGCGCCATTCTCGTGCTAAGCGCGAGTAAGTGAATTTTCGCTCAGCGCCAAACTCACGCTAAGCCTGGAAGGTGACAAACAACTTGCTGAGCGAGCTGATGACGCGCTGAGCGCATGCCTTCATGACAGATTCCCTTCCAGGTTCCTCCTATCCGCTAAGCGCGTTGATGCCTCGTTTAGCGGTTGACACTCGCTAAGCGCATTGAGCTCGCTTAGCGAGACATCAATTTTAGCACTTCTTCAAATTAACTCCTTTTTGCCTGAAATTGAAGAAAATTAAACATTAATTCCATACACAAGGCTTCTACTGAGCACAGATAAAAACAAAGCAAAATTTAGTTACAATCCTACAAAAAGAACCATAAATTGGAGAAAATATATACATTTTGTAAAAGTTTTCTATACAAAAGTTAGTCATATAAGACGACTAACACATACCATGAGATAAGTGTATTTTCAGTATATCTTTGTCTAATGAGTACCTTTCATATCACTACAGAGCAAGGAGGAGCATGAAGCGTTAGTTTGTTTGTGTGGAAGCCAAGTATGCTGGGGGAGCTATCTGAATCTGAGTGGTGAAGAAGCTTTCCAAAAGGTTTGGACTTGTAGCAAATTTGACTTGTAGGTGCTAAGAAAAGATAAAAGGATACATAAATATTCCTAATTCTTCAATGGAATTACTAGACATGCTTACATGTTGGTACTTGGTAGTGTTTTTCACCTGAAACCCTAGCTTGGGTTGCTTAAGAATAATTTAGTTTCCATTATCGAAAGTTATTTCTAATTTGGTTACTTCATCTGTTGAATGGAATATGTTGTCTGTTCTCTCAGGTTTTTAGGCAAAATCAATCTTACCTTGTTATAAGTTATAACTAACATCTATGTTAAAAACAAGTCTGGCTGCAGTCAAAATCAATTTTCATGGTTCTCGCCATGAAACCCAACAAGCTTGGAATCTATAGCTTCTATAATTGAACTTCCAAAGTTTATTTCTCCTAAGTTTGTGATGATGTTGTTATTATTGTAGTTCTTGCACCTTGCATGGATCCAAACAGATAGAAAGTTGGGTGGCCTTGGTGACTTGAATTATCCTTTGATTTCTGATGCCACCAAATTCATATTGAAATCTTATGGTGTTCTCATTCCAGATCAGGTATGTTCTGACATGAAATTTGTTTAAAAAATTGTTACTTATGGATGGATGAATTATAAGACAGTAAAAGTCAAATAATTTGTCTGTATTTTCTCACTATAAATGTCTAAATCAACCTAAAAAAGGCATATCATGTTTCATATGAGGCATCACCTCCCTTTTGCATTTATGGCAATTTAGCATACCTGTTATCCAATCAAAACAAGTTTTAATTTGTTTTTTTTTTACGACTTGAACTTCAACCATGGTCGTGCTTTACCTTGCCCAATCCTTGTCTTCTATGCTTAGGTTTCTATGTTCTCTGGAATGAAATGTAGGATGCTAAGCATCAACTGTTGACAATGAAACTGAAACTATTGCCTTTCATTCCACTTTATAAAACTTGTGCCCTAATGACCGAATATATCCAATATATAGGGAATTGCATTGAGAGGTTTGTTCATTATTGACAAGGACAGGGTTATTCAACATTTCTCTACAATGAATAAACTTCAGAAGATGGCATTATGTGTATGTTTAGTTATCATTGTATGCCTTACTGTTTTTTGTGTTTTCTAATCATACATTTCTCTGTTATAGTATCTCAATTTCTGCAGGATTTTTGCTTTTGTTGGATATTTTATTTTTATCCTTTGTAAGATTAAATCATATGTATGGTCTCTTAGTTAAATTGAGCACTGCACCTACTCCTTCTATTTCAATGTTGTGATGCCTAACTTTTTTTGCCGCTTTTGTAATTGTAGAAAATTTAAGATGAGTTGGGCACGAATGCACGATTCATTTAGTGAGTTTGGTTATGAGTTTTAAATTGTAAACTATGTATTCCAAATAATTTGTTTTTTTAGGTTATTTGTAAATTAATTTATGAGATTTCATGTTACATTTCATGGATAAATTATTTGTAAAAGAGTTTGTGTATATCATATTTCAATTTTCATGATTCAATGGTCTGGATGATGTAATATAATATTATGGTGTCAATGAAAGAAGAAAAAATGTTTTAAAAGAACCATTCTAGGACAGTTATTTCGAAAAAAAAACCATCTTAGAATGTGTTTGCATTCTAAGACGATTTTTATGAAATAATCATCTTAGAATGTAATCTATTTTAAGACGGTTTTGAAGCCAAAACCAACTTAGAATGTGTTAAATTCTAAGATGGTTATGTCATAAAAACCATCTTAGAATGTAACCCATTTTAAGACGATTGTTATGACATAACCTTCTTAAAATGTAACACATTTTAAGATGGTTTCAAAGCCAAAATTGACTTAGAATGTGTCATATTCTAAGACAGTTTTAGTGCACAAACCATTTTAAAATGTCCTACATTCTAAGACGATTGTCGGAACCATTGTCGTAGATGCTTCACATTCTACGACGTGCTCTACGAAGACGATTGATAACCAACGTAGAAAGTCATATTTAACTTAAGTAGAAGCTGTTTTTCTTAGTAGTGACTTAATAGTCTTATGACTTAACATTGTTAATCACATCCCCAAACAAAATAGGACATCCTCGTGCCTATGGAATTGGTGTCAATATTAGTGCTTACAACCAATATGAGTCATTATCATTTAGAAAAAGACAACGAGTATTTCCAACCATTATTAGGATGCTTCCTCAACCTCTGCCTTTCCTTTTAGACACTTTTCAACCATTGTTGAAAGAATGCATAACTAAAACTTGCATTATTGTGTGAAACCTAACTGATTTATTAGCTGTTACTGAAAGAAGTCGAATCACGATTGACTAAGCTTTTAATTTTTGTCGCTTGATACACGGTATGTGACATAGGAAAGATAGGATGATTTAACTTTGTGAGTGGGACATAATGGTCAATACGCGGTTTCCCAAGAAGAGGATATAGAATCAACCTCAAAGATGCACTTCATTGAACTTGAACCACAAAGAATCATCTTTTTCCACCACCATGTTTAGTGAACCACGATCAATCAATGCTTTCCACCGAAACTTTCTTTTGAATTTTACCATCCTAGCTTTGTGTCTATCAATAAAATAAAAAAATCTAATCCAAAAATGTAATATTGACCCATCGATAAAATAACTAAAATTTAAATATAAACCTATCAATATTTATTATTATTTTTTTAAAGTAAAAAATATCACACATATTATTTATAAGGATTTACAAATAATTTTTTTTAAAGTAATACAAAAATCTGTCTTAATTTATATTTTATGTCTCACTTTGGTGTTGAGTTAACCGAAAAGTAAGAAATGACCTCAACGCTTTAATTAGAATGTACACAATTCCAATTCTACTACTTCTCTCAGAAATAAAAACCTTATAGCTTATAGCCTTATTATATATACATGCAAACCATAACCTTAGTAGAAGCAATCTTGAAGCCAAATATATCTGTATATCTTCAGTATCTTAGTCAGAAAACATAGACCATGTCGAATTTGAGTTTCCTTCAATTTCATAGTAGCAGCCCTTTGGGGCACTCCTCTTCTCAACCCAAAAGTCCAACCCCAAACAGCAACAACTTCAAATCATCAAAACATACATCAAATGTAGGGTGCAATATTCAACCAAAATCGGAGGAAATGAAATTGGTGTTCGACAAGTTTGACACCAACAAAGATGGCAAGATTACCCTTGAAGAGTACAAAGCAGCTATGAGGACAATGGGGTGGGGAATCGAAGGCACTGAGGCTGATGAGTCTTTTCAGGTCATGGACTCTGATGGAGATGGCTTCATTGACTTCAAAGAGTTCATGGACATGTTCAACGTGGAGGAGACGGTGAAAGAGACGGAGATCAAGAGTGCTTTTCAAGTGTTTGATTTGAATGGCGACGGAAAAATCAGTGCTGAGGAATTATCACAAGTTCTCAAAAGCCTAGGGGAGAGTTGCAGCCTTAGTGCTTGCAAGAAAATGGTGATGGGGGTGGATGGAAATGGGGATGGTTTTATAGACTTGAATGAGTTTATGAGGATGCTAATGAGTGGCAAGAAACTCGCTTAAGTACACCAAGAGTCCAAGAGGATTTAGTATCGGTTAAGCATGACCTGTGAATTGTTATAAATTTTCTGTTACCTATCTTCCTTTCCTATGCATTTAAAAAAACTCACCCAAGTGATCCTATGATTTTTTAAGGTCAATGTTAGTTGTTAATTTTTTAGTTTTTGTTAGTGAGAGAAATTCAAACTCACTATATCTTATTTCCTCTTCTCCCTTCACCCATCAGGTTAAACTTATAACTGTCTAGTGATCATATGATTTGGTGTGGTCATGTGTGTTTGTCTTTTCGATATCATATTTTGTTTTCTTAATTTTTCTTTCTATTTTGGGTTGCTACATTGATCTTTTAAACTAAATGTATGGATGTTTTGACTTGCCATGATCACTTATCAGACATGATCTCTTTCAGCAAAAGCATCCAGATATAAATTGACTAAGAATTTTTTTAACCATCACCAAAATAACTACAGTATAAATAGGGAGCAGAAATTATAATTAGAAAGAAACTTCTAAGTTCTGAGAAATCTTATTTAAAGTAAAAACCAGAGTAAACTATGAATCAGTGTGGCTTCTGATTCAAGTTCAACTGATTGAATCAGTTGCTATAATTCTCTAACTTCGCCAACTTCACTTTAGTTAAATGATAAGAAAAGTACTCCTCGCGTCTTGTGGTATTTCTGTTTACAATTCGTGCTTATATGAAATACTTGAGATCTTACTAGACAATAATGGTTATAAAAAAACTACTTACCTTACAACTATTTTTTTTCTATTATCAAAGATATAAACATCATAGTCACAATACTATATATGATCGATTCTAAGAAAGCATGAATAAGGTTTGACCAACTTTTTATTTTTTACCAAAAATAAAAGTTTCACTAAAAATATGTTTGATTTAGAAAAGAAAGTAAAAAGACAAAAGAAAAAAAAAGGATAAAAAAACATGTTCTTTCTTCTTATTTGGTTGCGTAGGAAAAAAAAACATCTATATAAAATAACATAAATATTACAAATATAAAGTAGAAGTACTAATAAAAAAGGACAATATATCCTTAACTTTTTTAGGTGATATCAATCCAAAAGAAAAAAATAAAGGTATCTTTTACATCTTTTCTTCTTTTGTCGTGTTATCTTTTCACATAAATAAACATACTATTAACATTATTAATTTGAAAAATATTTGATCAACCAAATAAAGAAAGTAAAATATGTATATATAGAGAGAGGGGGGAGGTATGATAGAATTTATATCAAAAGAAAGAAAAAGAAATGAGAGATGTTGATGGGATGTATAAAATTATGAGTAATTTAAGTATCATTATTCTTTTAATTTATGAGAAAAAGAGATAGATTAATAGTGTAAAGATCATCCAATAACAATTTATTATATATGATAAGTTTAAGTTTATTAATTTTTAAAATAATTATTTTTAAAGTAATTCAAGATGATCTGTGATTAGATAATAATCTAAAATTATTTTACATTATCTCATACCTCTTTCTCTTTACTTTAATTTAAATATTTCTTCTTATTTCTCTTCTATTACTTTCTCTTCCACACCATCAAATAAGTGACGGATCCAAAAATCTTATAGGACTGAATTTTTTTTCTTCTTCCTTTATAATTATTTAAAATGTCTAACTTTTAATAAATAATAATTTTAAAAAAAAATCTATTTTTATACATAAAATTGAAAGTAATTTTTATATTAAATGATGATAATCTTAATTGTTATTATAATAACAACAAACACACAATTAATCCTACATAATTTTACTCTAATTATCACTTTAATCATTACAATAAAATAACAAACACAGCTAATTTTATATTAATTGACATTAATTGTTATTATAAAAATAACATACAAAATTAATTTTACATACTGTTGGAGTAAAAAGTTTATAGTGTTTTAAAAGTTGATGTCACAATATGGAACCCTTAAAATTAACTTAATTAGCAAATTTACCATTGTTGATGCTGTTATGGACATGCACATTACAAGACGAAAAAAGTGCATCTCCTCTCTCCTTTTTTTCCGTCCATGCTAGGGAGGATTGGTTTTTCACCTGGGTCCACATTTTGTATTCTTTCCTTTATATGTACTAGCACGATAATTGTGCAATCGCACAAGTCACCTTGTCTTGGCTTGGCTTTCACGCATGTTTCAAAATGAGTTAAATTTACATTAATAAGATCAGATGATATATAATAAATTCACTAGTACAATACACAATCATAAACTAATTAGTATATATTAATTCTTAATTAGAAATTTAGTCAGAATTACAAATTTTGTTTTTCTTCAATAATGTGTTTTGAAAAAAAATATATTTTATAATTATTGTAATATCATTCTTACTTGTTCGCATACAAAAATTTGAGTGTTTAATTCTTTGTATTTGTTCCTATTTGTATAACAATTATAATTATAATTTCAATATTACTATCATGTTATAATTTTTCAATTATAAATCATTATTTTTATAATTATTCATTCTCATCCATTCTTTGTTGTATATTGTTCAGATTCAGTAGTATGTTTCTTTAAAGTATTTTTATATTTCAATTAATTTATTTCTACCGCATGAAATATTTTCTTCAATTAAATTAGATTTTATCAATTAGTTTAATTAAATTCGTTAGTTAAGCACTTTTATATTACATTTGGTCTTATTTATAAAAAATAAATTATTTTTCTTTGATCCTAATTCTAAGAAACAATAACTACTTTACTCATGGTTAAAATTCTTTTATTCCCTTAATTTATCGTTAGTTCTATTTAATGTGCATTCACTCGTTGGATTATGAATGTTGGCAACATTTACAAAAGGACATTTTTGAAATAAAACTTGAATTTAAGACCATTTTCATTTGATCTTCGATGATTTGTCCTTTGTTTCTTATACATAAGGTAGTATTTTTTTAAACTGAAAAACATTAATTTTTAGAAATAACTTTATGTATTGACTTTAAATTATTTAATTTATATCAAAACCTCCAACAACAAACATGCAAAGTGAAATGGCTTTGCTAACTGCCCCTCGTATAACTGCACATATACTACAATAGATATCTTAGTTGAGGCATATTTTCCGTCTAAGGTTACAGAATAATTGTATTTGACCACGCAAAATAAATATACATACATTTTCTAGCAAAACATATAAAGTTTCACCAAGGAGCAACAACCTCTTTCTGAAACTTGATATGATTGCTTTCAGCTCTGCACTTCAAACTCTCAAGATAAGCACCAAAACCATTGCATGCTCCCTTCAATTCTTCAAGCTTGGCTTCCATGTTCTTTATTTCATCGTCTGCGCGACTGTACTCATTCCTATATGCCAAGTGTTTTTTGGTCTCAGAGGCATCATCTTTCTCATAGGCAATTCTTGCAAGCCGGCGTAATCGGACTCTTAGAAATTCAACATCCATGCCTAAATGCTCAAAGGCAAGCAAAGTTTTGTCCCAGTTAGAAAATTCTGCACGTGGGGTACATATCACACTAACTTCTATTGCATCAGCAATGTTGACAGTTTCCAATATAATTCCAGCAATCAGCTTATAGTTCATGCCCTTAATGAGATTTTCATGAAGAAAGGCATGCTGACTGCAGCAGAGCCTGTAGTACTTGTTTCGAACCTCGGTAGAGAATTCAGCATCTATTGGTACTCCATCAACTATGATGCTGAAATTTTCAAAACCTTTCACATCATTGAACTCGAGCATTTTAAAGCCCTCCATAACTTCTGAGAGAGCTTCCTCACTATCATTTTCAGATTGTTCGACTGATGGCCTTGCCTTAGGTCTCAATCTTGACGCGCTGGCCTTCTTTTTCGTTTGGACATCTTGTTGGACAGATTTACCATGTTTTCTCTTTGAGTTATTACATGCCACATCATCACTATCTGCATTATCATTGCCTGAGAACAAGAAGCAAAACAAAGAGTGCATAAATCCTTGATGATTCTTTATTGATACAATACAAGAAATTAAAAGCATAGCGAAACAAGTCTTGCCTCCCATTTTTTGTTTTATGCAACTATCAAGACTCAGAAAGGCTCCATCTAGTTCCCTCGTATTATTAGCTCTTATTATGTAAACCTGAAAAACAAGCATTACAATAAGTAGTATGAGTTTAGAGGGAGAGAGAAGAGAATATAATGTTCCCTTCTCCCCAATCTTAGATAATTCTTGAGCATAATCATGGACTTTGAACATTCTTTAGCATAGATTTAGAGGATAATAGCCTCATGTCTTATCAATCAGGGAATAGTTTCCATTTTAGCAGTACCAATTTAGCCTGATACAAATTAAGTGTCATCATTGCTGCCATATGATCTCCTAATTAAATTTTGCTTTAGTTGCAACTGTTTGCTAAGTAAAACCTCATGCAAAAGGCACCAACAGAAACACACCAATCACTAGATAATAAAAATTCTGCATGTCTACAACTCCTCCTTGTCACAGTGATAAGAGATAGCTTATATGTTTTCTTTCCTATTTTGATATGAGATCCCTTAGGAAAAATTTAGGTCTATGAGTTGATAAATGATAACCTCAATCTTCCACAATCCTGAGTCTTTTATAGTAGGATAGGCAAAAGATAGTATTGGATCTACCCTTGAACTGAACCAAAACTAAAAGAGACAATGAGAGAGAGTAATCAGACCCTCCATATCAGTTGGTGACTCATGATGGATAGCACTGTGTTTTGGTGTCAAAGCATATGCTAATGCCATAGATCACGGTCTTTCATTATCTGGATATAGTGTGTAGGAGTTAGGACCCATGGGAAATATTGTCAATAACATTGACCACCCCCAAGGGATTAGTATCCAATAACAAGGAGATCCTATAATTAATATTTATCATTTATTACAAATTTTGGATTTGTTATTATGATTGTATCTGTTACACTAAAATCCATGCAACTAGCACAACATGTAATCATACTACAGAAGTGCTAGTGAACAGTGATATATATGTTATTGTTACCCTTTTTTCTTTGCAACATACTCCCATTGAAATGTAGAATCGCCATTAGAGACATTTAACAAAAAAATCCAAACTATTACCTTAAATTTGGTAGGTTCCACTAATTGGAAGACAACCACATCACCCTCATGCAATTTGTGCACAGCAGAAAACTGTCTCCATCCAGCACTCAATCCTGTCTTACATGCAATGTATTTTGTCATGTATTCTTTACCAGATTCATCTTCCAAAATGAATGTTGTATCCTTATCCGGTAAGTGTCTTTTACAGAATGACACAGGCAGCCCCTACAAAAAGAAGTCAGAAGGCATGGCTCTAAAACATACTGAAATTTGGTTTCTATAATAAAAGTATTTTTATCACAGTCCATTGAGATGCTTACCATCCAAAAACAACTAGCAACGTGTGATCTAACTAAAGACTTCACAAAACTAGGGAATTCTCTTTCCAAATTTGATTGGACTTCCTCTGCTTGAAGAACAGCAGATGACATTGCCTGACCACGAGAGGATGTTCCTTCTGTTGCGACCTTAATGGAACTGGAAGCAAATACCATGTCCCAATTTTACCATAATTAACTCAAATAAAGGAGGGATATATTATCTAAACAACACTTATGACGCTTTACTTACCTTGCAAACTTCTGAGCTTCAGCAGGCGTTGCCTGTAGAAGCATTTTGTTAGAATTATTGACCACTTAGACTTTGATTTGCTAGTAATTGTGCCATAATCCATTCAATTCATATAGTCATTCATGCAAAGTACTACAAGATGGTCATTTCAAAAAGGTGAAAAATAATGGAGCACAACAAAATAAGATGATAGTGTCCAATGGAATATCAGAATTGTACGAAGCAATACATGTTAAAGTAAATTCTTAGGGTAAGAACCAAGGTTTGAGCACATAGAGAAACAACAAAAGGGATGGAGGGAGTGCCACTGCCAAGAAAAATGTGGCAAAGAGAAGGTTGTATACTCTGTAAGAGTGAATGATTTAAATTTACAAAACACTTGTAAAGCAATGCCAAAACCTCAATCAAAAGAAAATATAATACTTACAGACAAAGGTTATTTGCATATCATTATCAATAAAGTTTAAGCAGTAGCAAATTTAGAGCATTGTTTTCTGCGACTATTTCTAGTCATTTCCATCACAATAGCCATAAGACAGAAAGAACACTTGTCTACTATTTTTCCCTTGCATCATCACAACTTGAGGTTTGTAGTCACATCTACAGGTGTAATCTAATACAAACCCAATCCATTACAGCAGGGAACAAAAATCGTTTTGCTTGTCAAATCAAACTTATTGGCTTAATGTTTATAAATTTTCCCCCTTTTTGCTATCAAAACAAATTACGAAGGACAGGAAAAATTACACGAATTGAAAGAAGGCAGTTCCTACAAGTCCAACGGCAAGAAATACAAAATAAAAAAAGTTCCAAATCTTACTTGCTTTACCGGACTGTTCAAGAGCTTGTATTTATTCTCCATTCCCTTGTTTTGTCTATCCTGCAAACAATGTAACATGGCTATAACTCATCATTATCAACTCAGACAAAAGAGGCCAAAAGAGAAGCCCTATGGCTATAACCAAAAGAATCTCATTCTAGCTTGGTCATGTGAAACTATGTAAGGTTAAGAAAATTTAAAAAAAAAAAATGAAGATGCTAGATGCCCATCAAAGCCTTTGTTCTCCAATAATCAATACACTCAATAGAGGAAAAGAAAAATGCAAAATTGGGCACATTTTGTTAAATATTAGATATAGAAGATAGAACAAAACCGTGTTTAAAGGAGACATTCTAGAGAAGCGGGGTAGAGGCACGCCCCCATGCAACTCCTCCCCATAATATGCCACAGTTACAGATTGATCATGTTGTGAAAGCTCCACCATATCCCTCCTAATCACACGGTTCTTTTCATCAATCACCACCATTTCCAAGTCCCTTCTCAATTTCAACCCTGAATGAATTAGAGAAACACCAACACCAAAGTGGTGGCTGCAATGCAAGATTAATTAATTGGCTTGCATCCTCCTCCACAACCCCAACAACCCTTCTCACGCGAGAAAACAGAATAGAGAGAGAAAGATGGAAAAGGCTTTGAATGGGTTGAGAGGGTGGTGTTGGTTTTGATCAGAAGAGAAAAAAAAAGGTTTACATGATGGGTATTGGGTGGTTGATCGGTTGATGAGAGAGAAAGAACCAGACTGTGGGTTCAACGTTTGGCAGTGTTGGATCCACCACCTTCGTTGCTGTGTCTTTCTGTTGGCCGTGTTGTGAAAGGTTGTTGCCAACAAAGCTTTACGGAATACATTGGATTCAAATATAGATATTCAATCAAAAATTTTAAATAATATAAATAAATTTTATAATATTTAATTAAAAAAATTAATTCTTAAAAAAACAATAAAATTCAATATGATTCGATTAAAAATTTTATAATTTATAAAAAATCTTTTAATATTTAAAAATATACAAATTTTAATAGATTTTATTAGATTTTTTAATGTAAAATATTTATCAACCAATTTTATCCAAATTTTAAAGATTTTGTTAAATATTTTTTTTCTTTTTTTATTAGTTATCAAATTTTTTTTTCTCTCATTACACATATCTTTTTTTCTTTTTAATATTTTTCAAGATTAAATCCGTGTGTCATATATATTTCTTCTATTCTCTTAAAATAAAAAAATGTGAAATATCTCCTCCCATTTATATTTTTTCCTTTGTTTCTTTAATTAAATTAATGTTTATTTTATGTACTAAGACTAATGATGTCATGATACGGACTAGACTGATCACCTATTTAATATAATGTTTTCATGATTGTTAACCTAATTTACATAACTCACTAATTCTTCAGCCAATTTTATCACATTATGCCCTTCTAGTATATATTTATTATTGTACATCATTTAACAAAAGTCATTAAATTTATTATGAAATAATTATAATAATTAAAAAATTGACGTATTAATTAAGAGGGGAACACATAATTAAGACGTGTCTCGCGTACCCTACGTCTCAAGCAAATAATGAAATGCGATAAATAATTTTCAACATTTGCCGACTCAGGCAGGCCCAAGCCCATATGGTTCAAAGACTACGTTCAGACCAACTTGAGTGGCTCCCTGCTCCAGTGACTTACTAGCAAGGTACACTTCTATTCACACAGTTTATTTCCATTTTAACGCATGTTCTGTTTATGAAATCAATTTTTTTTTTATTGAAACAAACATAATGAATTAATTAAGCTCTCTAAGAAAACAAAAATATTGAGAGTATTAAGGAGACAATTTTTTTTATTTATAATCGCACATATATTTATAATTTAATTTAACATATTTATAAAATTGTATGAGAAATTTGTTATGTATAAAAATTTAAAAGAGATTTAACTCTTGTTAAATTTAAATATTTTTTAATCTTAAAATCTGAGATGATAAAATAATTTAATCATTTTAAAACTATAATGTAAATAAAAAATATTAATTTTATGATATTATAATCAATAAACAATATTTTTGAATAATTTAAAATGTAAAAATTAATTAAATCATATACAAACTATTGAAATCAATATTATTTAAAATAAATCATTATTTTAACCTCAATGGGCTATTTGTATTTATATAAGATGTCTTATTACAGGTGTTTAGGATTATTTTCGTCCTGTCAGAAAAAAGTCTATTAATTAACTAACTATGAAATTCTCCAATATATATATTTTTGTCCTTAATTAACATAATCAAACAATATTAACGGATTATAAAAATATATTAGTTGTAGCAAATACTCAAATGATAAAAAGTAATTATCAAAGTTTTATTCAGATTTATAATAATATTATATGTTATAAGTGTATTAAAAAATAATCAAACTAAGGGAAAAATCAAATCAACAATTGTTCATTATTTTCATGTTAAGGTTTCAATCAATGGGTAAATATGATTAAATCAAATCAAAAACTATAATAAAATAAAAATTTCAATCCAACAGTTTAAAAAAAACTACAAATTTCCTTTGCATATGATAGATAGATAAATTATAATAATTTATTTTATACTATAATTTTATTAATATTTTAAGTATGAATTCAGTTATTAAATATTAAGCCAAAATATTTGTTTGTAATAAATATATTTATTAATTAGATTCAAATAATTCTCAGTATAAAATTTTAGCATCATAATATAAACATTTATAAGTATAATATTATTATAAATAAATAAATATATTTGTGTATTATTTAATTTAAATAAACAAATTAATATCTAGATAAAAAAAAACGTTTTTTTTCTTCCCACAATCTCTTTCTCTTCTAGGGGGCATTTGTTTCACCAATAAATATTGTAGTCCTTAGAATTTAGGAGGAAAAAAATAATTCCATGTTTGTTAAGAATTAGTAAAATAATTAATCCCAACTATATTTTTTAATTAGTTAAGCAATAATCTCATTTTCAATCAATATTTACTCTACTCAAATTTATTAATTTAACATCGTAAGATTAACATCAATTTTAGACAAAATTAATATAAATAAAAACACAATAATATTGTTATAAATAATATAATTTTATTAACATCAATTTTTATAAAACCGACATCAACAATTCTAAGTTAACATCGGTCTTACCAAAAAATATTTATTCTCATGAAATAAAAATTCTTTTTTAGTAAAAATACACATATATCATCTTTCTATCCCCTACTATACTCCCATCTTAAAAAAACTCCTTCATTTACGTTCTGTAATTCTTTTCATTTTCAATTTTTTTTATTAATGTATCAATTTTTATTTATCATCAATCTCATAAATTTTATCCAAAATATTTTTATTTTCCCTCTAATTCTCCTCTTTATAGACAAATCTGCTCCTCACAATAGAAATTGTTGAAGGGGTCTGATTGTTTTTTTCAACAGGTATGCAATCACAAAATTAGAGTTAAAAATTCAATTTTTCTGGAAAAAAATAACATCTTTCACATAATAAGAATATTTCAGTAATTATAATATATATTTTGAGGAAAAAATAATTTAACCAATCACGTATCTTAAAAAATAATTCTTAACAAATTTTGCAGTTAATCAAACACATTTTTTTTATTAAATACTGCAAAATAATATTTTTATGTTATATTCTAATAATAATATTGATGTGACTAAAAAAATTATCCATAAAACTAACTCTCACCTAAGATAATGACCTTTTTCTATTGACCGAGTGAAACAAATTCCTAAATAAAGACAATATTTTGAAATCTAAAAAATTTCTCTAAGATCCCTCCTTCTAAAGAATCCCAACACAAATCATGATTCCCCATTACCATCCTAATCACAACTTGGAACCAAATTGACTTGCACCTTCAAGTTTGAGATTTGTGGGGGCATTCTTTCAACCTTGACTTGCACCTTCTAGATGATTTCATCCACATTACATAGTCCCATAAAAGAAGAAACATGAAAGAAACACAGGGAATCCGATATAACTCAAGCCAGCTAACCTTTATTATGAAACCAGCTGTTAAATAAGGCATTTTAATATTAGTATGATGATTTATCCCTTGTGTTATGTATAATTTCTCTTTGACCTTCTCGATCGCCCTTGACTTTGTGTATAGAGCTAATCTTTTTAAAATATTAAAGAGAACTATGTAAAGCTGGCTGAGATTATTTTGGCTGACAATGGCTCATCTGTGTTTTTTACTTAATAAAAAACATTTAAATATTTATGATAAATATTTTCCCGGAAAATGTCTATAACATAATTTAATATGTTTCTCAAAAATTTGAAAAGATTTGTCTTTAAAAATTTATATCATAAATATTTTTTTCCCCCAAAACTTATACAAATTCACCTTGAAGGTAAGATAATGCTTGACAGCTAACAAACTTAAGATTAATTTTTTTTTTGGTATTATAATTTAAGCTTTTATAGTATTTTATTAGTTGTTCTGTTTTTTTTTTTTTTGTTAAGTTACATTGATTTTACATGAAGTATTTCATTTTTAATATTTTTTTACTCCTTTTAAATTTTATTTCTCTATTTAAAAGTCTTATCTCTTTAATTTAATTTTATATAATAAATATAATCTTAAATATTTAAAATTATTTCCTAAAATATGTAATACTGTCATTATTTAATAAGTATAATGTTTTGTTTTACATATTTTTATTTAAATTAAAATTTATGAATATATGTAAAATATGAAGAACTTGCTAGTATCATAATATAGTAAAGTAATATTTTGCTTTCACTTTTAGTATAATTTTTTTAATGAAGTGCTAACCAATATCCTTAAACATTTATTAAGATTTCAAAAATAAAAACTATTAAATACAAAAAAAAAAATCAAGCTTTTATGTTCTTATATGTTAATGTTGATTGCGTTGAATATTTCTTGTTCATTGATTTGTTAAAAAAAATACAGAGTACTAGTAGGGTATATACTAGAACTCAAAAGTCTTATACTGATGTTTAAGGATGCGTTGTTATATTATTTAATAAGTTTTTTGACTGAAAATTTAATAACTTATCAAGCTCATTAAATGATATGTTGAATGATATATAGTAACTTTATTTTTCCTTGCATTAAAATTAAACTGTTTTTAAGATTTTAAAATCAGTAAAAAAATATTTTAAAATAAAACTTACTTATTATAAAGTAATGCATTTTTTTAACAATATAGCCACTGAATTTAAAATCTAAAATCTCATGCGAATTATTCAAAACCTTCTACTACGTGCTATACTAACCTTAATAGTTTATAAACTATGCTTCCCTAAAAAAAAGTTATAAACTATGCAGGTATTACATCTACAACTGACATAAAAATTATTGATTTCTTAAAAATAAATGAAGGATTCTAGTTTTTAATACTAAATCATCATCGTCATGAGAAAGTATTTTACAAGTATATAATAGACCTGCATAAAACTTAATATGCAAATAAGTGATGTAAGGCCTTGCGTAGCGTAACATGTTACTGTATTTATTTAGTTTTTGTTGCGTTGTGATGTTTTGGATATTATGTGAATACCTAGCTGACATTGCTCTGACAGGAAAATCTTCCCCAGATACATGTTTGTTGAGGCACTATAACAGACAACTATTACTTCCTCCAATAGGAACAAAATCATAATTTTATATTGTTGCGTGATATCAATTAGACTTGACAACATTTTTTATATTCATATTTTAGTCTATACATAGTTTTAGTCTTTCAAATTATAATTTCTTATATCGAGTCTTTATAGTTATTTTAATTATTAAAACAAATTTTTGTTGTATCTTATATTATCTAATATTATCTAATATCTATTAATTAAAGAGGAATGATAACAATTCTTTCTTAAACATTCTTTTTCTAACATTTTTATTATTATTGACTAAAATAATAAATTTTAGTAAATCCCTCTTCTAAATCAGACCAGAGATTCATTGAAATTATTTTAACTAATTCATCTTTTTTAAGAAAGTTAGTTGGTTAATTTAATTAGTAACATTAGACTTAAATATGTTTTTATTCTTAATATATAGATATATATATATATATATATATATATATATAATTAAATTTAATTAAAATATAATATCATGATAGACAATGCATCATCATATTACATGTCATACTTAATTCAATGTGGTGGTGTAATAGATAATTTGTTGACGTGTCAAGTTAATGACCACATCAACAATTAGCATATCCCTTTTAACCATAAGAAACTCATACAAAATTTTTCAAATTTTAGAGATCATTCTCAAAGAAAAAATTTATGAGAGATAAAAAATATAAGTAAGTCTTAAATTTATTAGTAATTTGTATTATTTTTCAAAAAAAACCTTGAAATTATTTTAATTCACCATCTCTTTCTTTCTACCTAATTAATAATGGTAATTATTCTTCTTCTTCAGTTCTTATAAGAGAGAGAATGCATTTATCTTTTTTAATTTATAGCATTTTTGTAAAATAAAAATAAAAACATTCTGATAAAAAATAATTAATACAAAAGATAACTTAAAAATAATCTTATAAAAAATGACAAATAAATCTTAAAAAAAGTCTTATCTTTAGGACCAAAGGTAATAAAACCTATCAAAATTTGTGAATTCCAATAAATTACAACCAATAATAAAAAAAAGTATAACACTCCTCTTCCCTCTTAACAAAAACATACTAATAAAATTCTAAAGTACTATGATTTGCATAAATTAGTTCTGTAATATTTTATTTAGGCTTAGTAATTAATTTAGTCCTCAAATTATTTTAAATTATTCAATTTGATTCTCAATTTTTTAAAAATTCAATTTATTCATCAAGTTCTTAAAAATGAATTGATTTAATTTTTTAAATTTTTAAAAAAAAATTAATTCAATCATCAAGTTTTTAAAAAGTGAATCACTTTGTTCCCCAAATTATTTTAAATAATTCAATTTGATTCTTAAATTCTTAAAAATTTGAAAACTAAATTAATTTTTTTAAATATTTAAAGATCAAATTAAATCTTTTAAAAATTTGAAAATTAAATTAATTCATTTTAAAAGATTTAAAGATCAAATTAAATCTTTTAAAAATTTAAAAAACAAATTAAACAATTTAAAATAATTTTGGAAACAAATTGACCATTAAACTCTTTAAAAAAAATATAAATTATATTAAACCCAAAGCATATGTAGTCCTAGAAAAGCATAAGCAAGCAACAACATTTTATTTATACATTTCGTCGTCACTTTCAGCAGCCTCTGATTTGTCCTAACTTTTCCGTGCTTATGTTACTTTTTGGTTCCCAACATCCTGAATGATTGATTTGTTTTTAGTTGGGTTTTGGTTTTCCATTCTCTCCTTTTGTCCTCTTCTTGTAGCGCACGCCTCTTTCTTCGTTTTGCAATTTGGTTTTGACTGAAGACCCCTCATTTTTTTCCTTTGACTTGCCAATTCATTTTCTTCATATGCATAAATTTCAAAGTCTCGTTCCAAATTCAAATATAACTTTCAACTTCCCTCTGCTGCAAAACAAAAACGTTTTCATGGTCTTGAAGAACTGATCCTTCACTAGCATGATGGATTTTCCTAGCTCTATGGAAGGTTGGATGAAGGCTTTGTATGTGGTCTTTGTGTTCTTCTATGCTTTCTTCCTTGGTGCTTTAAAAGGTGCTCTTTTTTCTTTTACCCTTTTGCACACTTTGTGGTTCATGATTGAATCTTGACTTGTAAAGATTTGATTTTTTCTGTTTCATTTGTTGCTTTCTTTTTAACTTGTGAATATGAGGTGAATTTGGATGATGGGTCATTGAGCTTTTCTTCAAATTCTGCAGGCATAGTTGTGGGTCCTATTGCTGCTCTGATTCTTATTATAGGCAACGTTGGGGTGATTCTGGGGTTGTTTCCTGCACATGTGGCTTGGACTCTTTACACCCTTTTGAAGTAACAAACTTTCTACACCTTCCCTTTTACTCTATGGAATTCCAATCCGCATTTCTATGATATAATGCATGTTTTTTTTTATTGATTAATATTAGTTGTTAATTTTTTGTTAGTGGAAAGTTTCAAACTCACGACCTTTCCCCCTTCCCTTCTCCCTTTACCACCAAACCAACCTTATAACCCCCATGATATGATGTATGTGGATGATTTGTTTGATTTTGCAGGATTCATATGTTTGATGCACCAATGAAAGCTGCTATTTTGATTGCTTTGCCTGCTTTGTTTGGCTTGTGGTTGGGTCTAGGCGTAGCTGGAAGCGTTCTTGTTGGAGTGGGGTATGGCTTTTTCACCCCTTGGGTTTCAACTTTTGAGGCCTTCAGACAAGACAATGAGTCCAAGAAATTTTCTCACTGTATTGTGGTGAGGTTTCTAAGATGATCTTTGCCATAATCAAGATTTATTTGTTAAATTTTATTGGCATGCTGTTTGCTTATGGTAGAAGTTATTAGTTCATTTGGTGTGCCCTCTTTGAACTCAGGATGGAACATGGGGAACTATCAAAGGTAGTT
Organism: Glycine max; assembly: GCF_000004515.6. NCBI lineage: Eukaryota > Viridiplantae > Streptophyta > Magnoliopsida > Fabales > Fabaceae > Glycine > Glycine max. Next base: position 18,442,362 of record NC_038253.2, read on the forward strand.
GCACTGTGGTTAGGGATTTTGCAGATATGTGTTATCATTCATACCCAAGTTACTTAAAAGAACTGCGTGAATCACCTGCCTCAGATGAGCGTCAAAGGCTAAGGTAATAATCATAAAGTCATTTATTTATTGAATTTAAATAGAATGCACTAGCAATGTAAAAGCTTCTTCTTTTTTTTTTTATCTCAAAAGGTAAAAACAGATAACATATTTATATATGTTTCGAATAACAATTTCTATTTGCAAAATATTTAATGAAAACATCATATCTAGCTCGAACAAGATTGCCTCTAGGGGAGGATACCTGTGATCATACCTGTGGTCTAGACCAAAAAAAAATATTTAATGAAAGGAGCGGCCCTAACTCACCTTTGAAACTTGTTTTACAGGTTAATTCATGTTCCCGGATGTGTCATTGTTGGGATAATGGGGCTAGTTGTGGAGATTCCTCTTTTCACTGCAATTGCTCTAGTAAAGAGCCCCTACTTGCTTTTCAAGGGCTGGTTCAGACTTTTGCATGATTTGATTAGCAGAGAAGGTCCATTCCTTGAAATAGTTTGTATCCCCATTGCTGGTTTGACAATATTTGTGTGGCCACTAGTTGTCATTGCCAGCATTTTGTTGGCTATTTTCTCAAGCATTTTTGTTGGACTTTATGCATCTGTTATAGTATATCAGGTTTGAAGTTTGATCACTTTTTTTGTCCATCATTAACTTTCACTGAATCCTTTGATCTTATCTCACCTTTTGACCTTCCTGTGGGTGTAGGAAAGATCTTTCCGTAGAGGTATAGCCTATGTGATTGCTATGGTTGCTGAGTTTGATGAATATACAAATGATTGGCTCTATCTTCGCGAAGGAACATTCTTGCCAAAGTACACATTTTCCCAATTATTCTTCTTTACTATCCGCCGTTTTTTCCGTTAACATCAGCATTCAATTTGCTTGCAGCCAGGCCCCAATATCGAAAGAAAAAGGCTTCTCAATCATCAGAGTTTTCTGTTAGGGGAAACAGTGTGAGAGGAAACACTTCTATGGAGCCACCTGCAATGCTTATGCCATGCTTAGCTCCTTCAAGATCTGTTAAAGAGACCATTCAAGAAGTGAAAATGGTGCAAGTAAGCAGTTTTTCACCTAATTTTGATCAAGAACTTTGTGTTTCTTCATGTGTTTGCAGCTTTCAAGCACCAATGGTCTAAGCTATTCTTTGTCTTGTAAATTAGTTTAGTTTAAAATATAAGCAAATAGTCTCTTCAATCATGCCACTATTAGGAAAAATGTGAATATAGGAATTAGGATCAAAATGTTTTGCTTAGATTACACTAGTAGCTGTATGGATGCTATGTATCAAAGTCAAACCAAGAAATAGGCTCTTTGGTACATGAAAGGGGTAACCAAGAAAGCTTGTTCAATGAAGAAAAAAATATAAACAAAACAGAAAGAAAAAACAGGGTACTAAATATCATCATCTTAGCTAGTCATGATTTGACATGATTCAAGGATTTTTATTCTGGTTTAATTACCAAGGTGGTACTGCATCTATATCTTTTGTTTGTTTTAATGGCCCAACGGAAAAAATATGTTTCAAGATTTTGATGTCTTCATTTTCGACAGTTATTGTTGTCTTAAATAACTTACAAAGTTGACATTTTGGTTGGTATATTCTATTCGATGTACTACATTTACCTTAAAATGACTCTGCACTTTGCAGAATAGCCAACCAACGAAATTGTTAAAATAAATGTATATTCTTATTTTAGTCATCAGATATCTAAAGGAAAAATTGTTATCTAAAAGCTTTTGCTAATTTCCTTCATTGCAACACCATATGTGAGATATTATTAGGACACAGAAGACATCTTTCTGATCTTATTATGCTTTTGTTGTGATTTTATTATCTAGAAATACTAGTAATACACTTTCTAGCACACTTTCTTGAACATACTCTTTATTATTGGTTAAAATTGATTAGAAATGACAATATTTTGTGAGTCATGCTCATGATTTTGTAGCTTTTAGTAAATTTTAACTAATAATAGAGAATGTGTTAGAAAGAGTGTGTCGGAGAGTATGTTGTTAACACTCTTTTATTATTTTATCTAAGGAAAACCTCTTATGTTGTTTTTAAATCATAATGTACAGATCTGGGGAAATATGATGAGGTACTGTGAGATGAGAGGCAAGGAACTATTGGATGCTAATGTACTTACAGCTTCTGACCTCTATGAATGGATGAAGGGAAAGAATAACAATGAAGCTGCCATAGTTGGTGTTGGCTTGCCTTGTTATTCACTCCTACAAACACTTGTCTTCTCCATCAAAGCCAACTCATGTGGTGTATTGCTACTTGATGACTTTGAAATAACCTACTTAAACAGACCAAAGGATAAGTTGTTGGATTGGTTCTTCAATCCTGTGATGGTTCTCAAGGAACAGATAAGGGTTATCAAATTGGGGGAAGCTGAACTGAGATACTTGGAAAAAGTAGTTCTCTTTGGAAGCAACAAGCAACGCATGGAGGCTTGGGATAATGGTGGTTTGATGATTCATGATGCTCTTAGAGCTGCTCAAATCGAGGGAATTTCAAGAAGGTAAGTGATCAATAAATTAGAGAATAAATCTTTGTGAATTTTATTGTGTGACTAGAGTGTTTCAGTTACTTCACATTTGTGAGGGTGTGTTTGCTGCACTCTTGAGTATAAAATAGGCTGTATATAGGATTTGTTTTCTCCTATTTCCAAGATAACTAGAAATTTCTTCTTTTAGACTTTTATTTATTATAAAAAAAAGCTATTATTTTTAAGAGTATTGTATTGTGTCCCCTTCTTCTCAAAAGAAGTTTAGAAAAATTAGAAAAAAAATTATGCACTAATAGTGTAAAACAACTTTACACCGATATCCAATTACAAATCGTTATATATGGTAAGTTTGTTGACTTTCACAATAACTACCTAAGTTATGTCAACGATAATTTGCAATTGGATGACAGTATAAAATTATTTTACACTGTTAGTGCACGAACATTAAACTCTAGAAAGAAAAAGAAAAAACTGCTCCCTAATTCCTTAGAAACAACAAGTTTAATTTTCACATATTGTAAAGAGAAATGACAGCAACACAGTCTTTTAAATACTCTTTCTATTATTAGTTGAAATTTATTGAAAATTACAAGTTTTCGCGGATGTAACTTTTTATTTAATGAGTCTCTCTTTTGTATTTGTAGTTTTCGATGAATTTTAACAATAGTATAAAACTTTAATATGATAGTTTTTTTTTTCGATAAATATTAATTATTAGTTTGTTAGATTTTTTATAGCAGGTCGAATCAGCACATTTTCCTCCTTCCCTTCCTTAACCACCCAACCAACTTATGTGATAGTGTAACAATGTATTTCAATTAAATTCTTAGAGAATTTGACTAATGAGTGTGCAATTCATTGTCAGGATGATTGGAATGATAAGAGGTATATCAAAACTTCCAACTTATAAAAGGAAGTTTCGTCAAATTGTTAAAGCTCTAGTTACTCATTCTCTGGAGAAAGACGTTTCAGAAAGGGCTTTAGTTACTCATCATTCTGTGGATGTACTAGATGTTTCTGAAAAGGCTTTAGTTACTCGTTATCTGGAGAAAGATCCTTCTGGAAGATCAAGTAGGTCTATAGTATCAGTTGCCTCTGATGAAATTGCTTAGCTAGTTTTGTTCTCTAACATTGTCAATGAATGAGAATCATTGTAAATTCATATAGTTTGTTGATTGATTGATGCAAAAGAACTTTTTGAGTGCCAAATTGGTGTTAATTGAATTGTTCACTCACCACGAATATCATATCACCTTGCCTAATGCAAATTTCTTTTATTTATACTACAAAAGTACATTCAAATAGTCTTCATTTTGATTAAATATATGGGAGTTGCTAGGTGCACCCAGCAAATGCTGGTGCATCCAGCATTTTTTAAAAATAACAAAACTATCCTTATCTTTTTTCTCCCTTTATGGATCAACTTAACCCAAAGTTGATTTTTAAGACTTGTGGATCAATTTGATCCGTAAGGTTTTTACGGATTAAATTGATCCGTTAGCCTTTTACGTAGAGGTATTTTTAACTTTTACTATTAAGTGTTGGGTGCACCAACAATAATACTGGGTGCACCTAGCAACACTCAAACAAAGATAGTGTGGGGCCTGGTTTAGGGTGGACTAATGGATAACAAGCCCATTATGAAGAAAAAAGAGTTGGAAATATTGCTGAGCTAAAAGGCTCTGACAAATTAAAGGGCCAAATGGCCGAAGGAGAATGTCTGTTCATTCAATTTAATCAATTTTATATATAAAAAAAGGGTTAAATTATTGATTTGGTTTCAATAGTTTCACGATTTGTATCTTTTAGTCCTTATAGTTTGAAAGTAATTTTCTTAGTTCTTTTTTCATTTTAATTCTCTTTTAATCCCTATCATTTAAAAATGGTTTTTTTAATCCTTATAGTTTGTATTTTAATTTTCTTTTAGTCCTTATACTTTGAAAATGATCTTTTTAGTCCCTATAATTTGTATTTTAATTATCTTTTAATTCTTACTACAAAAAAATATATAAAAATAATTAGCTACAAATTAGTTATACATTATCAATTATTTTTTATTATAAGTTATCTTGCAATAAATTAGTTACGAATACTTGTTAATATTTTTGTAGTTAATTGTAGTTGATAATATTTGATGGTAAGAACTAAAAGGAAATTAAAATATAAAGTATATAGACTAAAAAGATTACTTACAAACTATAGGGACTAAAATGAAATTAAAAGGACTAAAAAAATCATTTTCAAAATACAGGGACTAAAAAAATTAAAATGTAAATTATAGAGATTAAAAAAATCACTTTAAGACTATAGGGACTAAAATGTTCAAATGATGAAACTATAAGGACCAAATGAGCAATAAAACCTAAAAAAATAATTAAATTTTTTAATTAAATCATTTAATGGGTTTGATAAAAAAAATGTCAATGCAATTTAATTTAAATAAGTTTGAGTTAGATAGTGATTTGAATAGTGATTTATATTTATCGAGGGGTGTCTTATTATACTTTGGACATTTTATTAATTAATAGTGATTTTAATTTGTTGAATGAGTAATGAGTATAGAGTAGCACTTTAATTGAAGGTATCCGAGCTTTTACCATTGTAAAAGAAAACTCATATAGCTAATTTTAAACATAAATATTAGGTTTTTTTATCTAATAACTATATCCTTAATTAATTGTCTTTTATAATATAAAACTTTTTTTACGTTTTCAAACTCATTTTACTGTAACTTTTATATCTCACTTATATACAAGAAAGTTTATAAAATTTGAACAGAATCTTTAGATTGTTGTAGATTTTTCTTCTTAATTTTCCATGGATTTTTTTATGGTTCGTAATTTTCTTGTGAATTTTTTCTCTGATATGTGTGTGTGTGTGTGTTTTATGATTTTGGAAAAAATATCATGGTATTAAATCTGTTAAAAATTTAATAGAAAAATATTTCTTTCGTATTTTCATACAAATTTAGTTTCATATAAAAAAACTTAATAGAAAAATCATTCATGAGAGATGATATCAAAATCATTCTATTTCATTTATTTTAAATTAAATAATTTGGCCCCTCCAATTTATTTTTTCAAGCTCCGCCACTGATATACTTTTGGTGTGTGCCTGTGTACCGTATGATTTTAAACGTGACTCAAATGAAATTTTAATGAATGTAAAGTATAATTTGTTTGAAAAAGTTGATCTTATTAATGATGTTTGTGTTAATTAACTTTATCAAACTAACTAATATTTCAGTCAACTTCTCCTATAAATAAGGGGGTTCTATTTTGAATAGTGTGAGGAGAATCTAATTTGAAACCAGATATATATTTATTTTAGAGGAGCCACAAACCAATATAGCGCCATCAATGGAGAGCAAAGAAATATACAGTGGGGAAAATGGAGCAAGAGAGGGAAAGCTTAAAATTTGATTTTTCTTTTTTTTTGGAGATGAAATATTCCCACGCACATCTCACTGGAATTATACCCTATGTGATATGATAATTATAAGTTTTTATTTTTATGCAATGATTATTTGCATAACCTAATGTGATTGCTCAGGCACATTGGTTGTTGCTGCTTCTTTGTATGAAAAAGTAACCCTTCGTCTCTGCATTCACAACCCATCATGAAATTCACGCACATCAGGGAATCTCTACCCATGTGCTGCGCATACCCACTCCCCGATACCGCTAGATTGTACGGAACAAACACGTTCTTCCTCTCCACGCTACTCAACATGGCACCACAATTTCTTTTTTTTTTTTTTTAAATAATAAGAGAAGCTGAATCCCATAAAATTTTTGCAAAATTACACTTTTGATCTCCCAGATTATCTCTAATTTCGAATTTGATCCCCCTATAATTTAATTCATAAATTTGATCTCAGTTTTATAAATTTCTACAAAATTGGTCCTGGAAGTTCGATTTGACTGTTAACTTCATACCTTAGTTGTCACGTGTAAATGCCACGTGTTAACGTCTAAGTGGTTCCCTATGAAGACTTTATTTTTTTTAGGTAAAATTACACTTTTGGCCTCCCAATTTTACTCCAATTTCAATTTTGGTCCACTTATAATTTAATTCACATATTTGGTCCCCCAGTTTTATAAATCCCTTTATAAATTCAGCCAAATTTTATTACTGGAGAAGTTGTATTTCAAATTTCAAAAAAAAATATCATCGTCATACATAGACCACTTAAACAGTTGTATACACATAATATCGTATGGAGAAGCAAAAAAAGAAAAAAGAGGGAGTTATTACAGAACTTGTTAAACTAAGAGATCTGAAAATTTCAGACCCAAGTTAGGATTCATGCGCCACTTTTCCAAGTTAAACTAAGAGAGATAAAGAGTGATTTTTCAATGGGTTTCAAGTGAGTGAAAAACTTGCGATGAAAAAAAAGTACGAGATCTATCAAGACCTACCATGTCTCTAGCACCAGTGGCTAAACCATTCAAAAGATCAATTTTGCAGGAAAACTAAGAGATCAAATGTGCGAATTAAACTATAGGGGGACCAAAATCAAAATTAGAGTAAAACTGAAGGACCAAAAGTGTAATTTTACCTATAAAAAATGAAGTCTTTACGGAGAACCACTCAGACGTTGACATGTGACATTAACAGGTGACAGTCAACGTCTGAGGTTAACGGTCAACGTTCAAATCGGGCTTCCAGGACCAATTTTACAGGGATTTATAAAATTGGGGATCAAATTTGTGAATTAAATTATAAGATGACCAAATCTGTAATTGAAGATAAAGTGGAGGACCAATTTTACAATTTTGTCTAAAATTTTCATCCAATCGTAATAAAGATAAATTTTTTATTTCTGCATAATATATTTTTGGAAAAAATTGATTATGATTAAATTTCGAATCAACTCAAAAGATGAAAACTTAGGAATATATTGGGATCCCATCCAAAACCAAAAATATTATCTAGTTATTTATGGTGATTAAAAAAAACTAGTGTTTAAAATGTATTGTCTTTTTTAGAAAAATGTTATTTACTCACCAATTTATAGACATTAATTACTGACTACTATAAAGTAGTTTTTTTTAATTATGCTATTATTATAAATTTATCTTTACTGAAAATAATAATAAATCTTAGTGGGAAATTTTGAATCCAATAAATATTATAAAGTGAGTTAAAATTAAGATTCGAAAGCTGAAGTACTAATGTGAATATTGAAGGGTGGTTTGATACACTACAAAGTAAAAACCAAAACGACGACCCAATAATATTAATTATTAGGTAGCTCGCCGCTAGTCATTATTCCTTCCCTTTCAACGTCCCAAACTCGCTGAGACATTACTATCTGTAATGCTATGCAGCAGGACCACCCTCGCACCTCATCTCATGAATCATGATCCAACTGGTGAATAGATTTAAAAAAAAAAAAAATAACTGTTTCGCAATTTGAATTTTACCCAAACCAACAACAATAGGGAGTACTATCTGGTGTACGTAACTTATTTAATTGGGTAAGAAGCGAGAAAGAGGTAAGGTAAGTGAAGAGAAAGAAATAACAATCCTCCAGTTTTACTCTGTAGTCTGTGATTTGTACCATTTTTGTTGTACTTGTGAAAGTGGAATGAATTTGGTTCCAAAACTGGAACACTCTTCTCCCACATTGGGGTAAAGGTAAATATAATATAAGATAAGGTAACCTGTCAAATCCCCTTAAAAAAGCATGTTTGTAACTGTAACTCACACACCCATTTCCTATTATAATTAGACAAACCATAACCATCACCTCCTCCTTCTCCATTTTCACCATGCTTGATAATATAACATTCTTCACTGTGCTGTTTTGTTCCCTTTCGATTTATTATAATATATATTATAGGAAATGGAAAAGACCTCGCCATCCACGCAGAAATAACATCCATCCATCAATACAAGTGATCGCAGAAAGTTTCGGGACAAAAGGCAAAGTTTTTCCATTGTTTAAAAAAAGGGAAAAAGACAAAACAGCACTAAAAAATTAAAGCAATGAAAAGACAAGAAAGATAAAGACGGAAAGAAGGGTAAAGGGTAAATTAGCGTCATGGGATAGGGGAAGAAGAAGAGACACGAATTTTAGGGGGGAAATTGCGATTTGCAAAGCACAAAGAAAGGGGAAAAAAAAAATGAGAGACTACAATTTTGTTGTAGCCTTATAGGAATCGTTTTCGCCACAGTCACTACCATCAACGGAATTCACAGAACTAGCTTTCTCCGTATAACTATATCATAAACCGTACACAAATAAATAACAAAGGGAATTTAACCATAGAAGAAGAAAAATAAAATTAACTGTACACCAAACGTAGTCCTACCGTGAAAAAACGAAAAGTCGAAGTAAAAAATGAAGTACCTAAAGTAAATTAATTAACGTAAAAATAATGTCAGCAAGTGGCATGATTTTTTAATTAACGGTCTTCTTCTTCTTCTTCTTTCAAGGTTGGTACTTTCACTTTTATGACTTCAATTTAACCCACTCGTATTGTCCCTCCAAAGGCATGTCCTTCACAAAATCATAATTATACCTGCAGATTAATGAACAAAAATAAATATAATATGCAAAATTCCAAACACATCAATAAATATATATATATATATATATATATATACCATATTTTTAATTCAGTTTTAATTTCACATTTTAAAAATGGCAATGAATTGTTATCTTACTTGTCTGTGAAGCGTTTCTGAATGTCTTTCTCCGCAGCAGCGAAGAAATCTTCGAGCTCCGACTCCGTTGGAACGCAGCGAGATTTGGTTTTGGTGATATGCTCCTCCGTTGAATCCACCTCGCGCGTGAGACTCATCTCTCTCCTGCAACGACACAATTTTTTTCGGTTAATTTTCAGAATGTGTAATAATAATGCACATATGTATGATGATGCATATATATACATATACATGAGCATAATTGATACATGCATGTCAGAGAGTTACAGAATTAGTTTTTTTGAAAGGAAGGAACAATAATCATGATGATGACTTGCACATACGATACGATACACTCACTCACTCACACCTTTTTAATCGTTTTGAATTCAAACGAAACCGAATCATTCAAGATTTGAAACTATTGCAATCACTATTTTATTTTGTTGTTTTCCTTTTTTGAATCTAAAATTCGAGACCTTATTTTTTGTTGTTGTTGTTCACCGCAGTTGCACGTCCATGTTTCAACTTGCGCACTCTCAACCTGAAAAAATTAAGTTACATTATTACAACACATTAATGAGAAGCAATTTAAGGAGAGACAAAACGCAAGTTCAATCAAACTAATTCATTGATATATAATAATTAGTAATTATCATTATAATTTATAATTTATTGATAATATTCACCTCTAGATCTGAGGATTTGATGATTCGGTTTTCGTTGTCGAAGGATCCGTTGCTGGAGCAGCACGAAGCCGGAGATTCGCCGGAGATTCGTTCCTCCGTCGTCGGAGAGGTAGCGTTGCTCAAACTCTTGATTTGAACGAAGGAGATTTTTCTTCTCTTCGGTGAAGTTGCGGAAGCTGCCATGGCCAATGCAGTTCGAGCTCGTGCCTTAACCTGAGCCATCTCCATTGATATTCTTCTGCAATCTCAATTTTCAGTGTTCGAAAGTGCGACGAGGATAGAAATCGTGACGAAGAGAAGAAGGAAAAAAAAAAAAGAAGAAAGGTTGAGGTGTTGGGGGTTTTGATAGCGGTGGGAAGCGGTGATCACAGGCGCCGGAGGAGGGCGAATGAGGGAGTGACACGTGGCGGGAGGTGACGGTTGAGAGGGTGTTGAAAACGCAAAAGGATGCTGTCACGGTTAGTTGGGAGGGGAATGAGTAAACGAGAATCATGAGGTTAGGAAGGAAGAATCATATATAGAGATTGTTTCGGAGAATTCTGTTTGGGGAGTGAAGATTGGAGAGAGAACGGGTCTCGAGCCAAAATAATTGTGTCTTGAGGGAAATTACAGTTGTATCCTTCCTTTTATTAAAATATAGTTTTTTTTCTGTATTGTATTTGGATATTCATATATCTGTGATATTTTCTTATATGTTTAGTTGTTATTTTACAATATTCTTTTTAAATTTTATTTTATAACTAAATGCAAAAAAACAACTAGAGCTAGAAAAAAAATGAAAATAAAAAAAATAATTCTAATTCAAATTGATTGAACAAGAACAGAGTATATAAATATTGTAAATTATTTAATTTGTATGGATAAAAAAATAAAAATAATGTGAACTTTGTGGGTTATTTACTTCAGTTTGAATGAATACTCTTTGACATGGCACTAACAATCCAAAGGCTCAGCTGATAAACTCATCTTTTTTTCTTATCGGTAGACAATTGATTATGTATTGATACAATGATGAGGGGGAAAAAACACAATAATCAACTGGGAGCCTAAACAATTGATTTTCTTCTATTGTTGTGACAAGAAAAAATGTGTATACATCGATTTTGACAATTATTTATCCCAAAGGAACAACTTATTGTTAACACACAAATCTATTATTACAGAAAGTGTGCCTCCCATATCTATTAGGCACACTTTGTTTAGTGCCTTCTTTATTTTTTATTTCTCACCATTTTAGCATGAGAAGGATTTTCTGGTAAAACATTTTTTTATTTCTCTCTTCACCAATTCATTCAACCCATGCATCTCCCATTTTTAACCTCAACTCTTAACTTTTCAATTTCTTTCATATTTCACTTTTACCAAATAGTAAAGTCTAAGCAATCAAGTAATGGTGAGTTATAAGATTGGCTTACGAGAAAGGGAAAGGGAGAGGAGCCGGTGGTTCAAATTCTTTTCACTAACAAAAATGAGTATTTTTCGCTAAAAAATAAATCAAGTGAAGGGTGCAATTTATGTTTTTACATTTTTTTGTCGTGTATATCATATTATGTTGTTCATCTCATGATTTTCTTTTTTTTTCTTCTTATTTTTTTCAAATTGTAGAAACAAATATAAATAATAAGAATGGAATTGGTATTGTATTATTTGAGTATCGGTTCGTGTGTATTCCTTTTTACCTTTTTAGGATTTTCTTGTTCTGATTTCTATTTGTCAAGGACTCAAGATACTTCATCTCAAATATTTTTTTTTATGAAGAATTGATTCCTTTAGTCATTAATGTATACTCTCTAAAGAAATAATTATAGGAAACTAGTTTGTTTAAACTATTAAAGAAAAAAAAAGCTTTCATAAACTAAAATTTAGTGTTACAATTTTAGAAATTGTATTAAAAGTGAAGGAACTTTCAAATAATTAAATATAAATAATGCACAAGATGATTAATGACCAAAGCGAATTCTTAAGTAAATTCTTCTACTTGTTTTCTTTTTTGAAGAGTAAATTCTTCTACATTTTGTCATCATTTGGCTTTGTTTTTTCATTTCCGGGGTTGGCTTTTCTTTTCTACACCACTCATATTTCTTTTGTCCTCTCTCCAACTGAGGACAAGGAATTTCTAAATGATAAAACAGAAGCTGGAGAGGGGACATCGCACACATGGTCATTTTAATTTATGCCGCAACAGCTTAAATGTGAGGGAAATATAAAATTAAATAAAAATTGTCAGACTCTACGGTTTTATTTTTACTTTTTTTTTGTAAATGATGGACTTACAAAAGAAGTAAAAGAAAATTCAATAGATGTAACTCAAGTGATATCTATAATTGGGTTTGCGGACCAAGACCTCATTTCCATTCTTATAAAAATATATTATTAAAAAAATAATGATAAATTTTAAGTGTGACTAAATTTTGTATAAAAAATTGATGTTATAATCAGCCTAAAGTATTAAAGCTTATGCGAATATTTTAGATTTAATCGGGAAGTTAAGCATCTTAATTATAATGGTAAAAAAAAAAAAGAAAATTTTAGTGAATGGTTGCTTTATTTTGGGATTTTTTTAATCCTTTTTTTTCTGATCACAACTGATTGTTTGCCGTTTTCTAATCGCTAAATGTAAAAACTTTAATACCAAATACCATTCTAGAGAATTTAGTTGGTATAAAATACGATTAAGATGCCCCATGCGGCGTACGTGCAATTACTTACACGTGGGTGTGATGGATCAAATATAAATTGGCAGACAATATATGGACCACTGCCATAAAAGTTTAGGTTGTTTCTCGATTAATGATGCTCTCTGGATATATATATATATATTTATCCTATTTAATAAGTTTTTCATTCTTCTCTCTAACTTAATAAAATTATGACTTTAAAAAAAACAATCACATGTTTAAATTTTGATAATTCAATATGCAATTTAATGATAAATATTTATTTTTCTTGCTCACATATATTAAAAATAATCCTCATACTAGACATATTATATATGTGTGTTTGCATAAGCTCTAACAAATAATATTCCATTCATTCTACACACTTGGAATAGGAATGTGTTTGGACATATTGTGGAAGCAAAGCTCCAAGCTAT
>NC_038253.2:18455756-18460890 GCF_000004515.6 Glycine max
TCTTTTTATATTTATCTTGATGCTTTTCTTGAGGTTCTTGTATATATTGAGTCTTCTCTTGAATCTTCACTTGAATCTTGATTCTTGATTGAATGACTCTTTGATTCTTGAAACTTGCTTGAATCTTGATTCTTGACTTGAGTCTTTGGCATCATCAAAATAAGCTTGGAAGCTTTGCTTCCACAATCTCCCCCTTTTTTTATGATAACAAACCTGAAATCAAGATAATACATGCAAGATTTATTCTATTGATCACTCATCTTTTTCTCCCCCCTTTGTTTTTGAATTCATGCTTAAATTTAAATTATGTTCTTGATTTCTAAAATACTCATTTTTCTCTCCCCCTTTGGCAACATCAAAAAGTCAAAGTGCGTGAAAAAAAACAAAATCATACATAAATAATTCTAAAACATAAGGATGTGTTAGATGATGTTTCAGATTTCTTAGAAGAGATGCATACTTATGAAAGGGAAATTTTCAATTAGGAATAGTCAATGAAATATTAATTCAACCCCCCTTCTTAAAATTTATGAGGCCACTTGTCCAACACATATACTCAAAAGGAAGAAGGAGCTGATTAGGCAGTTAAATGGTATTGAGTGGAAGTTGGTACAAGGGGAGAACAAGTTTATGAAGAATCTCCAACAAGAGTTATGTGAGGACTTGGAGTATACTTTGTTTCAATAATTCTTGTGGTTTTAGAAATCCTGGTGTAAATGGATGCGTTTTGGTGACTGTGACTTGAGATATTTCCATGGGACGACGATGATTAGACATTAGAAGAACTTCATCCATCAACTGCAGGATGTGGATGGTAGATGGGTGGATGACATTTATGAGATTCAGTCTTTGATTTTAGACTTCAATATTAATTTGTTTCTAGATGATGGTGTGTATGAACCATTTTTCCTAAGGGGCTCATTTCCTAGGCGGGAGGAATCTTCTTTGGAGGCCTTCGAGGCAGCAATTACATATACGAATATAAAGAAAACAATGCTTAGTATTGAAGGGTTCAAGGATCTAGGGGAAGATGGTTATTAGGCAGTGTTTTACTAGTCCCAGTGGGAGGTGGTATGGCCATCCCTATGCTAGATGATTAGGAGGATTGCATAGGAGCTGGTTGAGGTGAGAAGTATTAGTAAATTTTTTACTAGGCTAATTTCTAAAGTTGAAAATTCCTTCAAACTTAATCAATTTTGTCCCATTAGTTTGTGTAAAGTTTTGTACAAGGCATTAACTAAGATTTTAGCTCATAGGCTGAGGGAGGTGATGCCTCAATTAGTGAGTTTGATGTAGTGTAGTTTTGTGTCAGGGAGGCAGGGAATGAATAATATCATTGTTTCTCATGAGGTGATTCACTCAATGAAAAGGAAGATCGTGGATAAAGGTTGGATGGTGATTAAAATAGATCTCGAGAAAGCCTATGATCACTTGAAATAGGAATTTGTGAAGGATATTCTATTAGAGATTGGGCTTCCTGATGTGTTCGTGGAGATGGTTTGGAGCTGTATTTCTACATCTTCTGCTAAAGTGATTTGGAATGGTGAGGCCTTGAACTCCTTCAGTCCGTCTAGAGGCATCCGTTAAGGGGATCCCATGTCATTAAAAGGAGAAAGGTGCAAAAATCCTTAATGAGTTGGGTAGCAACATTGAGATTCCTAGAGGATTTCGCTTCTCCTCAAGACAGAAGGGTGGATTCATCTCTTAACTGGTTGACCTCTCCATTGGGTTGGATTACAATTAATATTGATGGAGTGGTGTGCTTAGCTGGGCTAGAGGCAGCTTGTGGTGGGGTGATACGATATCACAATGGAAAGTTCCTGGTGGGTTTCTCTGTTGGGTTGGGGAGTGTTTCAGTGGTCGCTGTGGAGTTATGGGGCATCTTCTATGGGATTCAAACTACTTTAAAGAAAGGTTTCTTGTATATTGTTGTGGAGTCTAATTCTGAGGAAGTTGTTAATCTTATAGAGAATTCTGGGTTAATTACTCATCCTAATGTTTCATTGGTGGAGGAGATCCATAAAATGTCTAAGCTCCCTTCTAGGTTTGTTGTTAAACATGTCCTGTGGGAACAAAATAAAGTTGTTGATGTTATGACCAAGGGTGCACTTGGTGCAGTGTCCTTGTTGGTTTTGTTTGAGAGTCCTCCTATGTTTGTTGCGTCTTCAATTGTTCTTGATGTAGTAGGCTCTTTGGCTATAACTTAAACTTTTCTTGTTTTGGGTTTTTACCTCTTATTCCAGCATAAAAAAAATACTTCATCCATCCCAAAATAAGTATCACATTTTTTAAAAAAAAATATACCAAAATAAGTGTCGCATTTGTCTTTTCAATATAACATTAATTACTTTTTCTCACCAATACCCTTAATAAATGTCACTTTAGTTTTTGAATCTAATATGAATATTACTCTCTTTCATCTATTTAAGAGTATTGGTGGAAGGGAAGTTCTCATCAAATATGTTCTTCAAGCTATTCCTACTTATTGTATGAGTATTTTTCAAATCCCTCAACCTCTTGGGGATGAACTGAAAAAGATGATGAATTCTGATTGGTAGGGAACTAGTAGAGAGTCAAAAGGCATAAATTGGTTGGCATGGGATAAATTATGTGCATTGAAGGAGGATGGTGGAATGGGGTTCTAGAATGGTGGAAATGCGACTATCCCTAATGCTTTGTCGTCAAGGATTCTCAAAGCCAAATACTTCAATGAAGGGGATTTCATGCACTAGCACACATGTGATCTTCAACAACATGCTTTTGCCTTAACACTTAGTAAAAAATTTGCTAAATTTTTTTGACAAATTTAAAAAATATCGCCAAATATGAAAAAATGTTATTAATTTGTTTTTACAACATTTTATCAAATGTTATGTATAGCTCATATTGCCAAAAGTTTTAGTAACATTGGTTATACACAACATTTGATAAAATGTCACGAGAAAATATTAGTAAGCTTTATTCATATTTGACAACATATTTGAAATGTTGTCAAAAGTTTTTAACAAGATTTTTACTAAGTGCTCAGAAAAAAATGTTGCTAGAGGTCATGTATGTAGTAGTGGTGGAAGTGTCGTTGGGACGTAATCCATCATTTACTTGGCGAAGCATTGTTACTTCTAAGGTGATGTTGAGAAGGGTTTTTGGTGGAAGTTAGGAGATGGTATGAGTAATGATGTGTGGAAGCAACCATGGTTAAGGTCTACAACCAATGCATATATCCAAACACCCTTGTATCCAGGTATGGAAAACTTGAAGGTGAATGATCTTAAAGACAATCATTTGGGTATTTGGAACGTACCCCTTATCGATCACTTATTTGACCGTGGTGATTTGCAAGCTATCACAAATGTGCCAATATTGGATGTCTCAAGAGGTGCGCATATTTGGGCCCATATTAGTTATGGAGTGTACACAGTGAGAAGTGCCTATAAGTTGATTTTGAAAAATTCACAAATTATGATATGTTATGTGTGCATGGTTATTGTCACCTTATTTGGGACTTGGATATCCCTCCAAGAGTGAAGGCCTTCTTATGGAGGTTGTGTAGAGATTGTCTCCCAACCAATGCCAACATTCATACTAGGTGGGTTAATTCCCCTTCGATTTGTCCACTATGTGAGCTTAATGTGGATACTACCTTTCACACGTTTTTCCCATGCCCTATCAAAGATGGGTGTTGGGAGCATGTTGAGATGAAGGAAGCTATTGAGGCTTGTTCTATTTAGGTCAAGTCTAGCTCCAACAAATTGCGTTCCTTTGTTTTCTCAATTGAGTTTGGACAAACGCAAGCGCTTAGCTATGTTGCTTTGGAATCTTTGGCTGAAGAGAAATGATAAGTTGTGGGAGAAGATAGATTGTTGGATCGAGTGGCCTCAGAATAATTAAGAATGGGGGTTGAATTAATTATTCCTAAATCTTTACTAATTAAAAATTACTCTTTTAAAGCTTTTACTAAATTGTTAAGAGAATGAAGAGTAGAAGAGAAACTTAACAAAAAGTAAAAGCGGAAATTAAATGCACAGCGAAAAGTAAAAGAGTAGGGAAGAAGGAAACAAACACACAAGAGTTTTTATACTGGTTCGACAACAACCCGTGCGTACATCCAGTCCCCAAGCGACCTGCGGTCCTTGAGATTTCTTTCAACCTTGTAAAAATCCTTTTACAAGCAAAGATCCACAAGGGATGTACCCTCCCTTGTTCTCTTTGAACCTAGTGGATGTACCCTCCACTAGAACTGATCCACAAGAGATGTACTCTCTCTTGTTCTCAGTCAAACCCAAGTAGATGTACCCTCTACTTGTACCACAAAGGATGTACCCTCCAATGTGTTGAGACAAAGATCTCAGACTGTTAAACCTTTGATATTTTGTGAATGGGGATACAAAATAATTCTCAGGCGGTTAGTCCTTTGAACACTTTTGTATTAGGGAATGGGAAGAATCAAAAGAATTCTCAGACTGTGTTGTTTTGAATTCTTTGACAAAGGAGAAGGGAGACACAAAAGAATTCAGGCGGTTAGTCCTTTGTTCTTTTGGAAAAGGGAGAAGAGAGACACAAAAAGAATTCAGGCGGTTAGTCATTGGCGAATTCTTTTTGGAAAAGGGAGAAGAGAATGAAAAGATGAATAGCACAAGTTTTCAAGGTTTGGAAAACCAGAAAACTTCAGAAAGCTTTTGGTACAAAGAAGAAGAAGAAGTTCAAAGAGATTCAAGGCTTGTAAAGGATTGATTAGTAAAGCAAAAAGTAAGTTTAAAAGCAAATCAAATCCTTACTTTTATAGACTCTTCATGTCTGGTCAAGAAGACCATTTAGAAGAGTTATAACTTTTAGAAAAACTTAAAACCAATTTGAAAAAGTCAAAAACCTTTTGAAGAGTTACATCTTTTGATTTTTTTAGAAACAGTCACTGGTAATCGGTTACCAAATTAGTGTAATCGATTACACAAGGCTTTTAAGTGAAATGATGTGACTCTTCACATTTAAATTTGAATTTCAACGTTCAAGGGCACTGGTAATCGATTACCAAATCATTGTAATCGATTACAGCCTTTTGAAAATAATTGGAACGTTGTAAATTCAGTTTGAAAACTTTTTCAACTCATTTGCTACTGGTAATCGATTACAACAATAT
>NC_038253.2:18461146-18467510 GCF_000004515.6 Glycine max
CTTTGATTCACTTGACTTGTTCTTGATTCACTTGAGATGTTCTTTGATTCACTTGAGTTGTTTTTTGATCTTTGAGCTTTTTGTTCATCACCTTTGTCATCATCTTTTGTTGTCATCATTGTTATCATCAAAACACCTTTGAATCACATTCACCATGAAGCTTTGCTTCTACATAGATGTCTCAAATTTTGGTGTTGTTCACCAAGGAGATGATTTCTTTCGAAGGTGGGCTAAAGCTAAAATGAAATCCTGCTTTTCGAGTGTAAAAACTAGCCAAGCTTCCATTGACAAGTGGTCTCCTCCACCCTTGGGTCATGTTAAGTGCAACGTTGATGCTGAATTCTTTCATGAATAAAATCTCGTAGCGGCAGGGTGATATGTGTGTGATCTTAATGGTGTAGTTGCTGGATTCATGAATTGAAGAGCACCGATCATGGACATCAAGGAAGGAGAAGCTTGGGCACTAATAACAGCTATGAAGTTTGTCGTCTCCATTGATCTGTAGCATGTGAAGTTTGAAATTGCAAGATTGTGGTGCATAAAATTATCAAACGCACCAATGATGCTTTTGAGTTTGATAGTTTAATTCATATTTGTATTTGACTATTTCAACAAAATTCAACCTTTTCTATTAGGTTTGCAAAGACACAAGTCAATGGGACTACCCACGAACTAGCTAGGGTGACACTATTCTTTTCTAGTCTCTATAGTTTTTATTTTACTATTCTTCCTATTGAGCAATTGATTAGTAATGAAATGAGATGAGTATGTTTGGATAAAAAAAAATATTTTCCTAACATTAACATTAATCCATTGGTAGCTTTTTATATATGTATCATCCTTATAAGCGATAAAGTTTAAAAAAATAGGAAATTTTTTTACGCTTAAAGAAATAGAGATGGCATGCATAATTAAGAATTAGACTTAATTGAAAATTTCAAATGGATAATTATTTTTATTTTGCTGGGATGATAATTAATTATACTTCTGTATAACATGTTTCAATATCAACCATAATCCATCATAGCAAATATAAGCAACAAAAATAAAAAAAAGGAAATGAATACATATGTACTCTATCAGTCTCCATTGCAACAATAATTTTTTTTGTTTCAAATATAAATAAAAATTAACTAATTTTATTTAATTTAATGAAATTATTTTTAAAATGCACTTCATTTAATACGGTCATACATTGTTTTAACCTTGATAACAAGTTCGGGACAATTTAAAGAAAAAAATTAATTTTTGTTTTGGGACTCACAAATAAATGAAATTAACTAATTTCTTAATAAATATGAAATATTTTTTCTTATAATATAAATAAAAGGAAATTAGAATTAGATATTTAAATTAATGACCCAACTCATGATTATTGCATAAAAATTTGACCCTATAGAAATGACCTAAGTATAGGGAAAGAATACTTTAAAAAAAAATGATGAGTACATAAGAATTTGCGCTTTTAAAATAACTCAACTCATTACCATATAAATGTTTTAACTTTTTTTTAGAGACATAAAAGTTGTAACTTAAAAGTTACTTTGGAGAAAGGAATGAATATATTGAAAATACAACGTGGATGTTTAAAAAGTTTCAACTAGTTACAACAAATAATTTTTACCTAAAAACATAATTAAGACACCTAAAACATAAAGATGAGTATTTGTTGTACTTTGAAGAAAATAATTATTAGAATGATATACATTTATTAGAAATTATTATATTTTTATTTTAGAAATGTTCAACGGAATAAAAGTTAGATAATATTTTATTAGAATTATGAAACATGAGTTATTTATACCCTTAATTGTGAACTTGAGTTTCTAGTAATTATAAAGGTAAAATTGTGTCATGAGATTTATGTGTTATATTTTAGGTTTAATTAATGGTTTGATTCCTATATTTCATGATTTATATCTTTTAGTTCTTATATTTTGAAAGTCATCTTTTTAGTTTTTATAATTTATATTTTAATTATCTTTTAGTCCTTATAGTTTAAAATTGATCTTTTTAGTTCTTATAGTTTGTATTTTAATTCTCTTTTAATCCTTATAATTTGAAATTTTTAGTACCTATAATTTGTATTTTAATTATCTTTTAGTCCTTGCTATATATATATATATAACTACAAACTAGTTATAAATTATCAACTATTTTTATTCCAAATTATGTTGGGATAAATTAGTTACTAATTACTTGCTAATATTTTTGTAGTTAATTATAATTGACAATATTATTCATATTTTGATGATAAGTACTAAAAGGGAATTAAAATAAAGTATAGGACTAAAAATACCATTTTCAAACTATAAGAACTAAAAGAGAATTAAAATACAAATTATAAGGACTAAAAATATCACTTTCAAATTATAAGGACTAAAAGATAATTAAAATATAAATTATAGAAACTAAAAAAACTACTTTCAAACTATAAACACTAAAAGGTACAAATTATGAAACTATAGGGAGCAAATGAGTAATTAAACCTATATTTTTTTAATCATTTTCGTATTTTATCAAAGTTTTAATATTAATGAGTCTCAAGTAATTGTTAGAGGTACAATTTAAAAAAATATTTTTGTACATTTGAATATAGTTATTTTGTAAAATCTCATTTTCTAATATTTACATTCATTTTTTTTTTCATTTATGCTATTTAAAATATGTGTTTATGTACTGAGATGGTAGTTAGTTTGAGGTGATTTACTTATGACCCTAAAAAAAATGCTTGGTCAAGGTGTTTAAAATGATAAACCATTTCTAATTATTTTAAACTGTGAAAAATTGCTTCTTTAGATTCTAAATCTTCAATATGAATGTTGTCCCAAATCTGCAACTATACACGCCACATTAATTCAACAACACTTGAATTACTTAATACATTCAAATTGGGGCACCAAGAGTGCTTGACCTTGCATCATCTTGATATCCAAAATTTTAAATTAGGAATCCCCGTTCCATTTAATTTTTAATGCCCCATTCCAAGATTAAGATACTAAATTTTTGTTTTCATCCAAAAAAGAAGGGAAATATCTTCAAATGGTTCAAGGTTTGAATAATATTCAATTAATGAAGAACTTGTCACTAGCATATCACTTGTTGTGTCCATAAACCAATGAACATGATCATGATGAGTGTTGGGATATTCGATAAGGTAAACATTGGAGAGATTTACACCAATAGATCATGAGTAACCATACAAATGAACCTTGACACAATATTTTAATCCAAAATCTTAAGACTCAAATTTATTGATTTTATTCTCACTTATATGATGCTTAATTTTTTCATTTTTACCTAATGTGAAACTTTCACTTCACATCACACTTGTACTCCAACAACAAGTAACAACAATATTAAGGGAAAGGGAGGCACAATTGGTTGGTTTGGAAAGGATGAAGTAGGGGTGGGAGAAGACAATGTTAGGGGAGACATCGTTGGTGGTTGGGTCCACATCGAGGGTGGGGATTGTGGGAGTTCGCAATGGCTAGTGGAGTCCATGACGGGAGGTCGATTAGTAAAGACACATATCTTCCTTGTGCTTTCGACAAAAGTGGAACCTTAAGATACAATTGGATTAGAAGCACCAAAATGATTGAAGAGGTTTGCTTTCTTTTTTTTGTTTGATCTTTCTTTTGATTGTGAAGATGTTGATGTTGATGCTTTCTTTCTTTTGCATAATGCTTTCTTCTACGTCCTTAGGTTTGATTTTAAATATTTGAGGTTGATGATGGGATTGCAATCTAAAATTTCAATTTTTAAGTTATAGTCAATTTCTTTGGCTATAACTTAAAAATGTTCAATAATCGATTAACAAGTAATTTAATAATTTTTTTTTATCAATACCACCTTTAACAATTGATTTTTGGTTTTCAACGACCAAATTTATCGACAGTAAAATAGCAAATTAGTGACTGATACATAAATTGGTCGCTATGATCATTAGCAACTGAAATTTTTGCAACTATCTATTTTTAGTTGTGAATCAATTACTATCAAATGAAGTGGGAAAAAAAATGCTTGTCTATTGACCAATTGTTTTTATGCATGGTCTATTGACCAATTTATTTGGTGGCATTGTTTTTTTGTTCTGGCTGTGATTTTTTTTTCTTTTTGTTTTAAAAGAGACCATTTATTTTTAGTGGTAGCTTTTTTTTTGGTAAATTTATTAGTGGTAGTTTAATTTTGATAGTGTCACTATTTTTTTAAATGCAAGTCAATTACAAAACATCTTAAATATAACTTTTAAAATAATCTGCTCCAAAAATAAGTATTATATTTTTAAAATATCTTTAAATATGTGTCATGTTACTTTTTTAATATAATATTAATTAATTTCTTCCACTAATACCTTCAATAAGAGTTATTTTAATTTTTCAATATACATAATATTAATAATAAATTTAGCTTTGTAAAATCATTATTTTGTTTCATTCATTCATTAATTTTTTTTGTCAGTGTAAAACAATTTAGAACGACACTTATTTTAGAATGAAAAGATGAATTTCTGTAAAATTAACAATTTATCACTCATTACAATTCAAAATGTTTTTTAGGCTTAATTATTATTTTAGTCCCTGAATTTGGGAGATATATTTTTTTAGTCCCTAAAATTTAAAAATGATTTTTTTAGTCCTTGAATTTTGGCAAATTATTTTTTTAGTCCTTAACATAATAAATTAATATTTTATGATGATTTTTAGCATTTTATGACTATTTTAAAATAAAAATTCAAACTGTTAAAAAAATTAATTTATGTCAGCTAAAAACTATCACAAAGAATCAATTTATTAAGCTAGAAACTAAAAAGAGTAATTTGTTAAAATTTTGAAACAAAATAAACAATTTTAAATTTTAGGGACTGAAAAAAACATATAAAAAAATTTAGAAACTAGACAAACAATTAAGTCTTGCTTAAAACTATTTTTGATACTAAAGACCAATTTTTGTATTTATTTTAAAAGTTTTTGAAATCAATTTGATAAGAAAATGGATTAATTTTTCAAATTAAATCATAATAGTGATTTATTTTGAATTTACATTTTAAAAAAATTATAAAGTACTAAAAAAAACTCATCACAAAATACTAAAAATCAATAAAAGTGTCAATTAATTATGTGAGGAATTAAAAAAATAATTTATCAAAATTTAGGGACTAAAAAATATTTTTGAGTTTTAAGAACTAAAAGAAATACACCTCTTAAATTGACGGACTAAAATAATAATTAAGTATTATTATTATTATTATTATTATTATTATTATTATTATTATTATTATTATTATTATTATTATTATTATTATTATTATTATTATTATTATTATTATTATTATTTGATGTCTTTTTCCTTTAATTTAGCTCAAATGTTGTTGTATCTATAGGGTCCATTCCATGCATTTATTATCTCAAGTGTGGACAGACAAAAATTGAAGTACCGCGATCTGCACGCAGGATCTGCATTCTGCAGCTAAATATAAGGCGACAAATCCACAATGAATAATAACTAAATGAGTAACAAATTGACAGAAAAGCAAGGCGAGAGGTACAAAGTATTGCTAGCTCCTATAAAACAACGTGCATAAATAAAGAAAATATTTTTTTAGATCATGTTCTAGATTATATAATAAATTAATGGCTTAAATAATCTTTTTAGAGAACTTAAATAATTTTAGTTTCTATAAAAAAGTAGGTATTTTTTATTTTATTTTTTAAAATATTTTATTTCTACCATCAAATAATAAGGTTAATTAGCCATGACATAATAACAATAATATTTGTAATTCATTTGAATCTTGGAATAGTTAAAAATATAGGTATGAAAAAAGTATTTTCTTTATTTCAAAACAAGTGTTGTTGGTGATGTGCGATTGACATTTTGCTTTAAGAAAATTTATTGTGATATGCTAAGAGCAAAATAGGTTGATGACTACTTGAAATATACCTTAGCAAGGAAGTTTTGAATTTATTTGTTCGTAATAAAAATGTATGATTTTTATTCTTTAATTTATTTTTAGGCTTGAAGCAATTTGTAAAGCATTTCTTCAATATATGCATTCTTAAGTTTTCAAACGACAACAATTAGTGTTTGTATTAAATTGTTTAATTACCATAATTTGAATTAAATTATCATTTGTATTTAGTTAAAGTAATTAAATTATCATGATTAGAATATAAACGTTAAATAAGAAATGAATATTAATTTAAATAATTTAATTTATACTGAATAATGTAATGAACAAAAAACATTTAATATAATTTGAATATTAATAAAAATGAGTATTAATTAAAATAATTAGTTAAACTTTCTTATTCAAATTTAATTGTACTGAATGGCCATGATTTGTAATTTATGAGATGGAAGG
>NC_038253.2:18467853-18480824 GCF_000004515.6 Glycine max
TAGAGCAAGCGTATTCAACTTAAGGATAAAAATTTGCATAAACTAATATTTATTATAAAATTTAACTTAGTAACAATACTAAAATTAAAATATAAAATATTATTTAATAATATTAATCATAATTTCTCCTTTTTTTATTTTCCCTGTTAATCATAATTTAAGAATATATATAATTACTCAAATCTTCAACCAATTATTAATATTTCAAATCAGTAATTAATAATTTAAAAATTATTATACTTTATACAATATACTATGATATCTAACACATAATTCTTATCATTTTTAGTTTATACTCCTTATTTTAAATTTTTACGTGTTAAAAATTTAAATATTTTATAACATTATTCAATTATAAGCATATATGTCATGTAAGACATGCATAATTACTTGAATTTATGTTTTAATACAAAAATATAATTAAACATGTCATTTCATAAAAATATTTTGTTAAACCTTTTTTAGTTAGGAACTCTCACTTTATATTGATTATTGAAATATTTCAAAATAATTACTTAATTTTTTTTTACCTAACACATTATTAATTTTTATTTTTCTCATTTATTATATTTTAAAAATCATGTTCCACTCGAAATATAATACACTATATATTTATAGTGAATGTTTAGTAATTAAAACTGTTATAGTTCACAATTTATGATAAAATAAATAGAAAATAATCTTATTATAAATAGTTTATAATATAAAACTAATAAAAGATTTATAATAAAATTATAAATAATGTTTATCCATGTCCGACACGGTTACTACTCACTCTACTTTTACATAGACAAAAAAACTAATAAATAAATTAAAGAGATTAGTGATTTTACTAAATTAAGTTTAGTATTAATATTACATGTGATACTTATTAGGAATATTAATAAGAAAATAATTAATATTATATTAAAAAGTTAAATATAACAGTTATTTTAGAATGATTTTTTTTTCTCAAATATGACACTTATTTTAAGACAAAGAAAATCTAATAAAGAAATAATCCACATTACATAGGAAACAAACTTGAACTCAATTGTATTTTTGAATCCGTTATTAAGATCCATGTGCTAATTTTGAATGATTTTACTTCAATCAATTAAGTCCCTCGTTTTTTTTTATATTTAAAAACTAATCAAATCTTCCCATTAGTCTATCGTTTAGTAATAAAACAACGCATAAATTTCAATTGTATATCTAACCTTGATATTTAAAGACTGGGCGCAGAAAACTAGAATAATGTTGCCTTATAATAGACTTGGCGTTTGGGTGGAAGTCAGTGCCCTCATAATTAATACAAGACCAAATATGAAAGTGCTTTTTGAACGCTTTAATGTAATCAGTGCGTTATAAGAAAAGGTAATCATTAGAGGCCAACCATGTTTCAACCAAATTTGTGGTTGTCGCTAGTAGTAATAATTTCTTAGTTTCACTACGTACTCGCGGCTTTTCCCTCCCCCTGATTTCTCTTATGTCAAATTTCACTCAATTTTATGTTTGGAGGTATACTTTATTCTCTCTTCTACTGATTTAGAGAGAGAGAACAGGTAATAATATTAATATTAATATAAATGCGGGAGCATCAAAGGAGTTCTATGCATGCAACAAGATTTCAAATTCTAAAAATGATTGTTGCGACCTATTTTACACTTATGAAAAAAAGAAAGAAAGAAAGAAAATAATATAAGTATCGGTAATATTATGTAAGAAAAAAAATAGAGCTAAAGAGAATAGATAAGTCATAAGTGTTAATAATGTATATGCTTAATTACAAAAATAATCCTTCTATTTTTTTCAACTTATTAAATTGGTCCTCCTATATTTTAATTTTCTTTTTTTTATGGTTATTTATGTCTTCTAGCAAATTAAGAGAAAATATCCCGTGTTATTATTCATCTACTGTTTTATCGATCAATAATACAATGACACATGACCATCAATATTATTTTTTGTTAACGATCAAAATTTAATTTTAATCCTGAACTCAAATAATCAATTTAAAAGAAAAAAAACTCTAATAATAAATTAAAATATAAGAGGATCATTTAGTGTTAGAATAAATATAAGTATTATTTTTGTAACTAAGCTTATGTATATAAAATTGTGGGATGTCGATTTAAATATCGTTACTCTTCAAATTAGCACGTCCAACAAATTATCTAAACTTTTTTTTTTACCAAATTATCTATACTTTTTAATTGTCTTGAATGATTTATATATACCTCTTACAATCAATCAATTGATATAATACTATTTTCATAGTAATATGTAAGTATCGTTTTTTATTATGTTAGTTAATGAAATTTAAAAATCAAAGGAATAGAATATTCTTTGATTAAATGATATTTTTTTATTATAAAAAATTTAAATGAATTAGATCTCGCATTCAATCAGATTAGGACTTGAACATGTTAAGTCTTACTAAATACTTACATATATATTGTCTCATAGTAATGTTTTCTGACATTGATAGCGAGCGATATTCAAAACACACGTTCATGTGAGATGATTTCAATCATGACCAATTAAACCACCCTTTATTGGCTTAAATGATTAATATAAGAAAAAAGTTAATTTATTCAATATAAAAACTAATAAAATATGCATCACAAAAAAATAAAAAAGTAATCAGAAAGAGAGCTCGACAAATGTACCTTTCCAAAGAAGGAGAACCTGAATTTGTCGTCTGGAGTGATTCTTTTTTCATTCTATTACAACCAGCCAGCCACTCGATCTAAATACAGAGACATATAATGGATCTGACCATTAATGTCCTAAGACATTTATTTAAAAAAACATTTATTATTTATTATATTAAAAAAATTCCTTTAGTTTGTATTTTCTATTTTAAAATTCGTAATAAATATCTTATGGGTCATCTCCTATTTTTCTCTGGGAAAAATCAGATCTTTGATTTTTCGCTACACATGTAGTAATTGTAAAGTTGTTTTTATTTTTATTTTTATCAATACGTGACAAAAATACAAACAAATTAAAAATAAGGACATTTTAGAACTTGTAAATCAAACGGGCTCATGATTAATTAGTGTTCCCAAGATATATTACATGACTTGGGCGTTTGGTGACAAGTTGCTATAACAATTATAATTGGATATCATCATTAGAGACATTAACCCTTTTAGAAGTAAATGAATAATGATTACTGAACTTAGGTCAAACCTACAACCACAGGCAGGTAGTGGTGGATCCAGCCCTGGAAAAAGAAATTTCACGGATCAAAAGAAGAAAAAGGATCGAGTGGAAAAAATAAGCATAATTGATAAAACTTTGATCGCAATCCAAAACTCCAAAAGGACAAAGAACTTTATGTTCTGCCATCTCTCTTTGTGTATTATGCTAGAGGGTGGAATTATTAGTTGAAATGTTATAACGGAGAAAGAAAGTGTGAGTGAGCGAAAAGATCAAAAGATGAAGACGGAAAGTTGCAGGGTGTGGGGGCGCAAAAAGCAAACTGAAGAATCTCAATGAGTAATAAACGAGTTAAAGTAAGTCAGTTTTTTTTTTTAGTTGAAAAAAAGCACAAATCTTCATGTAAGAGTAAAGTAAGTCCGTTTTTTTAACTTGAAAAAAAGCACAAGCCTTCTTGTAAGAGTAAATCTTGTCAGGATGGGTCTATTACGGATTACAAAGCTCTTATTTTAATTATTTAACATAATTTTTTTATAAGATTATATTAGTTAAAATTAGCTGAAAAATTGATTAAAAATTGAAAAATTAGCTAAAATCTAAAAAGTTAGTTGGTAGCGGAAAACTTTTAAATTAGTTTATTAAAATTATAAGTGTTGGATAAAATTAACTTTTGAAATAATTGAAAAATATAAAATAACATAAATAACATATTTAAAAAGAATAATAAAAAAATTGAATAAATATTTTAAGGATAAAAAGAGAATGAAATATAAAAAATTAGAGGTTATTGTTTTAAAAAATGTTACTTTAAGGTACTATTTCAAAAAACATTAGAAGCTATTAAAAAACACTAAAAACTACTCAAAAAACTTGTTTATGAAAAAGTTAAACAAACTTTTTTTAGTTAGTAAAAAAGTTAGTTGAAATGACTTGTCAAACTTAGCCTAAGTCAATTATTTAGCATAATTACATATAAGGATTCATCAACAACGATTGACACAAGTGGTAACAGGAGTTTGTATCCCTTAACTAAGTGGTTTAGAATCTGAATCATGGTTAATACTTGGGTATAGAATAAATCTTGTTGAAAGAGAAATATCTATATTATGTACGCTCACGGTCCTTGACGAACATTAGTCACTACTTGTGACAGGACTATTTCATACTAATATCATGTTCAACAAAAAAAATTATATATAAAAGTGAAAGAAATTTTTTAAAGCTAGAAGTTATAAACTAACCTTTTAACAAACGCTACTTTAAGTGGTGCTTTAAAAAATATTAAAAACTACAAAGAATATTATTTATCAAACAATCAAATAAATTTTTTAACTAGTAAAAAAAATTTAAAATCATCTGAATTATCTTATCAAATATAACCAACGACTCAAAGTCAAATTTGTATTAAATGAAAATAATTTTACATCAGTTAATCTACTTTATGGGAAGTATTGAGTTAGGGTTTTAAGCTTGCGGAGAGTGACTCCTTTCGTGCAGAGACATTTGTGCCGAGTTAGTGCTCTAATGGTCCTATCATTTTTCTGAAAGCATCTATTTCACTTTCAAAGGGCAAGAAAGAAGAGAAGGCCAAGTTTTTTTTCTCAAGGACCCCTCTGGCTCTGGTCACTTTTAAAAGTGTGACTTTTGCGGCTTAGGGCCCTTTCTTTCTTTTCCAAAGTCATACAACAATTTGATGGCATGGACATATGACATATCACAAATCAGCATGGGTCGCTACTTGGAGAAAGGTTTATGTACTTAAATTAAAAATACACTAGTCTCTTTTAAGCCCTTAAAAAAATACACATTAATTATGATCGTCGTGTACCAAAATTTAGGGTTTTTTTTTTTCAATTGCATTTTTTTTTTTAATTTCTAAAATATCTCTCTTCCAACATTATTTCTGAAAATGTTGAAACATCGGTTTCACCTATACCAACTTCTCGTTGCATTAATTTCTTTTTCCTCCAATTGTGTTAGAAAGTACCGACTTCCTAATAGTTTATTTGTTTAGGGTATTTAGAAAAATAAAATAGCAAAATTGATAGCTGGCGAATTAAAAAAGTAAAGCAATTTTTTCATGTAAAAAAGCTGAAAATTGTACACTCATTTGATGTTTAATTTAGTTTTATTTGCTTATTTTGTATTTTTATCTTTTCTCCTTATAATTAGTTCTTTTTGTGCATTTTAAGCTGTAGTATGGTGAAATTTGAGTAAATAAAGCCAAATCCAAATGATAAAGCTTCGAGAAATTTTTGAGCTAGCTAGGGTCAATTTGAAATAAGACAAAGAAACAAATTGGAAGCCGAGTACTCTGTAATAAAGAGAGAGTCAGTAGAGAAATTTAAATCATTGGATAATTAAAAAATAGATCAAATATAATTACAACACCGAAACAAAAAAAAGAAACGTAAACTCAAGTTAATAAGTTATTTGTTAAATTATTAGTTAAAAGTTGTTAAATAAAAATTTGTTGTTAACTTGGTTAATAAATAGAAAAATATAAATGGTGTATATATAAATTTAGGTGATAATAAATTTAGGATTTTTTAATTCATTTTTAATTTTTTCATTTTTATCTACAGATCAGAGGTTTTATTAAAAAAATATAAATGGTGTATATATGGAATAATTAAAAGAGATAAATGTTAAAAAATGTAGAAAATTTTCAATTTGGCCTTCATGTTACATGCGTTGCCGGGTTAATCCTTTGAAAAAAATCAATAATTAAATTAGTCTCATAAAATTTTAAGTTATTACCTCGTTAGTCCTTTTAAGATTTTATTACTAAGTTACTCTTTCAAAGATTTCACATGCTACCAGTTTTTGTGATTTCTCGAGTGTCTAAAATTTCGTTAAATTCATATCTACGGTGTAACAGTATCTTGAACACAAATGTCTCTAAAAAAGATATCTATAAAAAAAAAGTGATAACAAAAAAATATTTAAGAAACTAATTTTGACAATTTTTTAGAAGATTAAAATAAAAAAATAAATGTCATTTTGTTTCTCTTACTTTTTAAAATCTCTAATTTTGGTTTCTTTTATTTTAAAATAAACACATTTAATTTTCTTATTTTTTAAAAATTCATAATTTTAGTCTAAATATTTATTTTAAAATATAAATATTTAGTCTTTTATTTTTATAAAATCTATAAATTTAATCTTTTCGTCAAGCTAAAAGGGTTAATTATTAAAAAATTAATATAAAATACAATTTAGATTAAATAAATAATTTTATGTCACGTCATTAAATTTGGACCAGGTCATGTTAATTTTAAATTTTGTCAATAGTTGCTTTATAAATTTGATAGTAGAATTACAATTACAAATTTTTTAAAACAAGAAGATTAAATGTTTCTATTTTTAAATAAAGAGATTAAAATTATATATTTTATAAAATAGAAGAACTTAATGACTCTATTTTAAAAACATGAAGATTAAAATTACAGATTTTGAAAAATAGAGGGATCAAAATTATATTTAAGTTTAAAAAATAGAGTATTTAAAAATTAATTTGCTGATCAATTTTCTTAAAAATTACAATAGTGATGTTTATAACTCAATCTCTCAGCAGGGAAGGTAACTCGTGTAGATTGTCTTGCCAAGCATGGAGCTACTTGTGATCCATCTTCTCATATCTGGGATGTCTACCCTCATCATTCTCGTGGACGTTATGAGTGTAATGAGGATTCGTTTGTAGTTTTTCTTTTTCCTGCTTTTATTTGTGTGATGTATAAAAAAATCTCAAAATATCAAATTATGGGTTTTCTCTTAAAAAAAATAATACCAAAAATAGTATAAAAAGTGTAATAAGTACCATGATGACAAGGATAGGTATTTAGGCGACAAATTTCCCCAAAGGGGTGCTTTTACGAAATATTTCCCTAAAGGGGGTCCTTTGGAAAAATATTACATGAGGGGACTCTTTTCTACGTACTTTGCATGGATAATATAGCAAACCGCCACTTCTAGTGGCGAGTTTGCTGGGCACAGCCACGTGGCACGGAAAACGCCACTCGTAGTGGCGAGTTGCCCAGCCTGCAAGTTGCCACCATGACTGGCGAGTTAGGGCAGGCTTTTGCAGCGTTTGCAGGTTGCTTTTCTAGGGGTGGAGGCCTAAAGGGGAGTTGCAATTGCAACTTGCGATTTGAGTGCAAGTTGCAACTTCCATTGGCAACTCCCATTGTATAATTAAATCAGTTTTCCTCACGCTGTTTCCATTGTATTTTTGGGATTTTTTTAAATTTATTTGTGTAATATATGTAATACAATTTAAATTTTATTTATTGGAAAATAAATTGGTAATTTATTTAAATTTATTTTGATTTGTAACAAAAAATTATCAATATCAGAAATTTAAATTTTTTTTACTGGAAAATAATTAAATTTAATAAATAGTAGACATGAATAAGAATAAACACTAGACGTATATGGTAAAAAATAGTAAATTTTAAAATTCCTTTCATATTAAGTGTTAAACGTGAATGATAACCGCAAAATTAGAATAACTCTACGAAAAGTTTAAAATCCTTTTCTCCTTTCAAATATAACTCAACGAAGAAAACAGAAGTTTGAAAAGAGTTTTATTTTTTATATTAAAATTAATCAAGAAGATTTGTGACATTTGTTTTAGCTTTGAACTTTGTTTATCGGAAAATAAATTGATAATTTATTTAAATTTATGTATGTATTTAAAAAAATTACTTGAAAGCTGACATTTAGTTTTAATTAATAATTATTTAAAAAAATTATCATACAAATTATTTTACTGGAAACTACAAAATAAAATATAAAACTAATTTAATTATACAATGGGAGTTGCCAATGGGAGTTGCAACTTGCACTCAAATCGCAAGTTGCAATTGCAACTCCCCTTTACTGCACCAAAAGCCTGCCCTAACTCGCCAGTCATGATGGCAACTTGTAGACTGGGCAACTCGCCACTACGAGTGGCGTTTTCCGTGCCACGTGGCTGTGCCCAGCAAACTCGCCACTAGGAGTGACAGTTTGCTATATTATCCATGCAAAGTACGTAGAAAAGAGCCCCCCATGTAATATTTTTCCAAATGACCCCCTTTGGGAAAATATTTTGTAAAAGCATCCCCTTTGGAAAAATTTGCCGTATTTAGGCAGTTGTAATTGCAAGGACGGGCAAGGTGGATACAACAACTTCTGATGATAAAAAAAAGTAACTTATTGTGTTTGGTAATTCATTTCGGTTGTTTATAATCTATTTTGATTAGTCTTTAAACTAGTCCGACTAAATTAAAGTGTTGATCATAAGATTAATTAATAAGCTAGATAATAAACGTAGAATGATATTAGGGGACATGTTTAGTTATTTGATTTCTAAATTAAAAGAGATTTTAAACAAATTAAAGAGGATAAAAAAACAATAGTTTATAAGTTAACTTATGACATAAATTACTAAAATAAATTTGTATACCAAAAGAAGTAATAATTGTCTTATTTACCTAATTGTTGAATGCTTAATTAGGCAATTATCTTACTTTTCTCCTCATTTGGAGTAATGTTTGACTCATTTTGTTTTAAATTTACAAGTACCTAGTTTTTAGTTTAATCAACTTTTTTATTGCTTACATGTTATCTTTTGTAGAAATGGAATTTGGAGGTTGAGAAAACTATTTGGAGCTTAAGAAAATGCCTCAAACAAGAATTAGCTTAGTAATCATGTAAATCGAGCCAGGTGCCTCTGCAGCGAAGGTAATAGTAACCACGACGGGCTTTTCTTGGAGTGGTCCAAAATATAAGGAAAAAAAACTTTGGAAACTAAAAAAGAAAGGACGAAGAGAAAATGCCGAAGCAGTGTAGTAACAACGAAGTGGGGGACAAGAAAGAACATTTCCAAAGGTCAATAACATGAACCTCTTATGTCCATTTTTAGGGCC
The DNA here is from genome assembly GCF_000004515.6 of Glycine max. Taxonomy (NCBI): domain Eukaryota; kingdom Viridiplantae; phylum Streptophyta; class Magnoliopsida; order Fabales; family Fabaceae; genus Glycine; species Glycine max. Next base: position 18,476,913 of record NC_038253.2, read on the forward strand.
CGAACAAATGGGCTTCAAATCAATATACACTTACCATTTTCCTCCTTTATTTGATGCTAATCAAATAATACAAATTGTGGTGGGGCAGTGACGAATCCAAGATCTTGAGTTCAGTGGGTGTAAATTATAAAAAATAAAATCAATGGATTCAATTATATAAATAAAATAAAATATAAAATTTTATTTACAAATTTAATGAATTTTAAAAAATGAGGGATGTAAGTGCACACGCTCCGTAGGTCCGCCAGTGGTGGGGGGACATCATATTCATATATATTCGTAGGTCAATGTCTTAACACCAAAGTAACACATAAAATTGTCATTCTAGTTAATTTGCCGAAACACGCTAAAATACATGTTGGAAATCAATTAGACATGGCACATTCTATATTCAGCAAAATACTACTAGATAAGAAAACACAAGTTCGTTCTTGATTATCCACTAGTTCGCTCTAGAAATTATATATACTTTGTGTGTAATAATTTTGACCCTTCTCTCATCTTGCTTTTATTTATTAGTATTATATACTTTTTTATGTTAATATGTAAAAAGTTAGTGGGTCAGCAGATAAAATCTATTTAATAAGCGGATCGAACTAAAAAATCTATAATTTAAATCCGCAGCTTTTTTTTTTTTAAGAGTATTAAACAATTTAAGCGGTTAAAACTCCACAGAAATTGCTTGATTACTTAAAAAATATATGATCCAATAGGTGAATCAACAAGAACCACAGCCAAATACAATAATCATCGTTGCGTAGGACGCTACGTTGTGGATTCCCAGAATCTCGCACAACGTCGCGCAAAGAGGGCTCAGATACGAAGCTGGCCTGTGTTGTTGCTCCTCCGTGAAAGTGGTTGTGGCGTGGCAATGAGGAAACACTTTTACGACGAGGATTGAGGTGGAGTGGGTGTAGCTTTGTAGAAGGCGTTAAGATTAACGTGTTCATTTTTATTTTTTTTTGGATTCTAAAATTAGGTTCTAATAATCGAAAACTGAAACTCAACAACGATTGAGAAGAAGGAAGATAAGGAATGTGAGGTGGAAATGGAACGAAGCAAAACAGTGACATAAAAAAAGAAGCAATTTTTGCGTGAGGGGAAGAATTAGGTCTGGAAATGGGGGGAAGGTGAAGTGTTGGAAGAGATGTTATTAGTTTATTGATTGAATAAGGGTATGGGTAAATGAAGCAATTTCAACGAGGAAAGAGAATCTGGAGACTTTTATCAAAAGTTACAATTTTTTATTTATTCTTTTATTTAGGTATATGTTAAATTATTACTGAAAATAAGATAAATAATAATATTTGTATTAGAAGTTATAATTGTTACAACTTATTAACTTTTTTTTATTTATTTACGCCTTTAAAGTTGTATATATATTTTTTAATTTAGAACATTTAAAATAATATGTTTAGTTTTTTTTTACTACTTTAAAGTCATATTTTTTATTTTTTTATATTTAAAATTTTTTGTTTTAAGATTTTTTATTTACTTGTATTTTCTTCTATTTTGTTTTAAAATTATAAATAATTTTATTTATTTAATTATTAAATAAATATTTTTAATTTTACTTGTTATTAGTTTTATTTAATATCTTGTATATATTTTTATATGGTTTTTTTAGTATCTTATATATTTTTTAATATTATTTTATTTAATATATTTTATATATTTAAAATTTAGATAATTTTTTTAATAATTTTATTGAACTTGATTTGTTTTGTAAATGAAAGAAATAATATAAAATACAAGTAAATAAAAAAATCCTAAAACTATATTATTTCTTTCATTTACAAAAAAAATCAAATTCAATAAAATTATTAAAAAAATTATCTAAATTTTAAATGTATAAAATATTTTAAATAAAAAATATTAAAAATATATATAACATATTAAATAAAATCACATAAAAAATATATACAAGATACTAAATAAAACTAATGATAACTAAAATTAAAATATTTATTTAATATTTAAATAAATAAAATTATTTACAATTCTTTTAAAAGATTGAACACAAAACAAAATACAAGTAAATAAAAAATCCTAAAATAAAAAAATTTAAATGTAAAAAAAATAAAAAATAAAAAATAGGACTTCAAGGTCTTAGAAAAAAAAAACTAAACTTACAACTTCAAAGTCATAAGTTAAAAAAAAACATATATGACTTTGAAGTCATAAATAAAAAAATTAAATTGAAGTCTAAAAAATTTCACAACTTCAATAAAAAATAATAATAAGTCATCGATATTATGACTTTTAACACATAAGTCATAACATTTGTTACAACTTATTCATCTTTTATAATAATTTAAAATTGACCCCCAAATGGAAAAATCAATTTTTTTTACACCTTTTTGGTAAAAGTCCCAAAAATTGACGTATAACATATAATAGGTGGATGAGAATAGAATGATATTTTAATATTTAGATACCTATTTGATCATTTACCTTTTTTTATTTGCTTGATTTGACCCTTTATATTTTAGGAAGTTTATTTTGTTCTTTTATGTTTTAAAAAATAGCCTAAATAGTCCTTCTATTCGTGCAATTTTAATAACGTTAATAAAATAAAGGTATTGATAGATAAGAACCATCACAAAATGTAAGTTTTCTTTTTTCCTTCACTTACTCCTACATTAACAACATTAAACTCCCAATTCTGGAAAATGTAGCCCAATCCAACATTCTTGACTGAAGGAAGGTTCATATGTGGTTCGATTTTTCATTAAAAAGTCATTCGAACTAAACTTTAAAAATATATGTGATTCGGTTTTCACTTAAAATAAAATTCAAATCAAACCAAACCAATATTTTGCTGTTTGGTTCGGTTTGATTTTGTAGTTTTTACTAAAATATTATTTCATTAAAATTTATATACTTTTTTTTCATATTTTAAATAAAATTACATTAAAAAAATTGTTGATAACAATCTATGAAACTTATTATTGATATGCTAAATCTTCTACAACAAAAGCATGTAAAATTTCATCTATTTTAAATCAAACATATCTTAAAAAAGTCATCTAAAAAAGTCAAATGGTACACGCATAAAATACATAACACTAAAGTAATATAAGTGTTATCACAAGTCTTAGAGTTTGATTTGATTTGGATCGATTTCAAAAACACATATTGCAAACCAAATCGAACCAATCGATTCGAGAAAAAAAATCATCCAAACAAATCCAAAAATAATCAGTTTGGTTCAATTTTCAGTTTTTTTGAGTGACTTTTTTATTTTTATTTTGGATCAATTTGAGAAAAAAAAACCATCCAAACAAATCCAAAAAACAATGATACCTAGTAAACTATAATGGATTAAGAAAACAAAAAAGATTTAACTATTAGAATTTAGGAAAAGCTTAAAAATGTTTTGGATTATGGTAAATTAACATTTTTGTTCTAATTTTTTGTTATTGTAAGTTCATTTTTTCTAAGTTTAGTCTATGTAAGTTGACATTTTTCCAATTTTGATCCCTATAAATTTTTTTTATTCATTTATAATCCATGTAATTTTTTTCCTTCAACTTTAGTCCCTTTAAGATTCTAATTTATGCAAACTTACAATGACTAAAAATAAGCAAAATATCTTAGACAAAATTTGAAAAAAAAAACACAAACTTACGATGACTAAACTTAGAAAAATAATAAACTTATAGAAACCAAAAATGAAAAAAAATACTAACAAACATCTTTAAGCCTTTCCTAAATTCTAATAGCTTCCCTTGGAAGATTTTTACTCCCCGCCCTAAAATGGAAAAAAACATAAACTTACACGAATTAAAAAGAAATAAAATATCTTACATAAATAAAAATTAAAAAAATACAAACTTAAAATGATTAAAATTAAAAAATAAATATATAAAGATCAAAAATGAAAAAAAAACACTAAAAAAAATATATTTA
>NC_038253.2:18480924-18483828 GCF_000004515.6 Glycine max
ATATATTTAAGCATTAAGGAATTTAGGAAATGAAACTTCCATAAGAAATATTTTTTTATATATGACATTCACTTGAGATTATACTATGGTCGGGGATCATCACGTCGCTTGTGGTCCTAGTCAATTAAAGCATGACACGAGGATAACTGGGTGATTACTTACCTGCTGCAGATGTTCATGAGTCAACGGCATTGACGGAATCACATACAAGCTTGGCAAATTTCCCTCGTTGGGGCTGTTTTACAAACATTTTCCCAGATTAGGGCTCTTTCCAAAGTATTTCCCAGGGGGTGCTGTTTTTGCACGTACCCAGCATGCAAGTCGCAATTGGGAGTGACAACTTCATGCATGGCTGACATGTGGCGAACGCTGGAGGGACGCGCCAGTACTGTTGGCGACTTCATGCATGGCTGACACGTGGCGAACGGTGGAGGGACGCGCCAACCTCGTTGGCGATTTCAGCACGGGGACGCCCCAGTGCTGTTGGAGCTTTGTGCCTGCTGTGTAAAGTCCCGTCAAGCAGTGTAGCAGTAGCCTAGGTGCAGCTGCAGAAGCTAGCTCTGCAGGTTTGCCGAGGAAACGCAACACCCATTGGCGATTTGTGCCTGCTTAAGTCGCTGATGCCATTGGCGTTTTGTGTTGTTCTTCGTTTATAAGCTGGGTTATGACATTCATTCTTTGCCTGCATTCCTTGCTCCTTGCTTTCGAGTTTGCTTGTTATCCGAGAGAGTGAAATACTTGTGTGGAGAGAGAACTGCTTGCTTGCTGCTGTTCCTGTTGGTGTTCTTCCATTTTCCTAAAAACTTGTAAGTTATATATTGAATCTTTTGTATGTTTTTATTTATATAGATGTTTATATTCTGATAATAAAATGGTTTTAGGTAGTGTAAGGTAATAATTTTGTATAGTTTAGTTTCAATTCTTAATGTTATAGGGTAGATTAGATTTAGTTTAAATATTTTATATGGTAAATTAGGAATAATTTTTTATATGGTAAATTAGGAATAATTATATATGATAGATTAAGTTTAGTTGAAATTTTTTATATAATAGATTAGGAATAGTTTTAGGTACCATAATTTATTAATTTTAGATTAGGAATAATTTTAGGTACCATAACTTATTAAGTTTAGATTAGCTTTAGTTTAAATTTTGTATATGGTAGATTACATTTAGTTTAAATATTTGATATCATAGACTAGGAATAATTTTATGTATTGTAAATTATTAATTTAAAAATAGGTTTGAATTAAATTTTTTATATTATGTTAATTTTAATTATTATTAGTTTCATATGTTATGTCTAAATTAAAATAGTTTTACGTATTTTAAATTATTGATTTTGTATGTTAAATTATTTTACTCATAATTATTTGAAGTCATTAATTTTATATATGGTAGATTACATTTAGTTTAAATATTTGTTATGATAGATTAAGAATAATTGTATGTACTGTAAATTAGTAATTTTAAATTAGGTTAGAATTAAATTTTTTATATTACGTTAGTTTTAGTTATTATTAGTTTCATATGTTATGTTTAAATTAGAATAGTTTTACGTATTTTAAATCATTGATTTTGTATGTTAAATTATTTTACTCGTAATTATTTGAAGTCATTAATTTTGTATATGGTAGATTACATTTAGTTTAAATATTTGTCATGATAGATTAAGAATAATTTTATGTAGTGTAAATTAGTAATTTTAAATTAGGTTAGAATTAAATTTTTTATATTACGTTAGTTTTAGTTATTATTAGTTTCATATGTTATGTTTAAATTAGAATAGTTTTACGTATTTTAAATTATTGATTTTGTATGTTAAATTATTTTACTCATAATTATTTGAAGTCATTAATTTTGTATATATATTATTTTAATTTTTAGTTGAAAATATAAATATTATTTTATATATTTAAATTTATATTTGTTTGCAATTTAATTTATTTATAGAATATATATGAATTAGGTTATTTGTATAATATATTTTTTTATTGAAATTTAAAAAATATAATTTCTTATTTGAAGAGTATATTTTGAATTTATTTTAATTATTTTTTTGTAAATATACTTAATTTGTGTATGTATAATTAATGTATAAATTTTATCGTCAATTAATTGTATTATATTTTATTTTGTAGGATCAATGGCATCTTCGTCGTCATGCTCATCAAGTATACAAACTAGGTCTGGTCCAATTGAGGGTGACGTTTTGTGGATGCAACCCAAACATGTTTCAGAACATGTTTGGAATGGGGAACCAGACAGAAAACTACACATCAGACGAGCAGTCCCGATGTATCAAGATGAAGAACAAATACCAGAGGAAATTGTTCCTCTGCTTCGGAAATCTGGGTTTTATTGGATAATGAAGATGGGATACCTAAAGATAAATGCGGCCTTAATTAGTGCGTTCATTGAAAGATGGAGGCCCGAAACCCACACGTTTCACCTGAGATGCGGAGAGGCTACCATTACTCTCCAAGATGTGTCAGTTTTATTAGGTCTTCGTACTGACGGGGCACCACTAATTGGTTCAAAAAATCTTGATTGGGTCGACTTATGTGAAGAATTATTAGGAGTCAGACCACAGGAAGGCGAACTTGAAGGCAGTATGGTCAAATTAAGTTGGCTGGCTCACCATTTTTCTCACATAAATATTGATGAGGGTAACATTGAACAATTACAAAGGTTTACCCGTGCGTGGATCCATCGATTCATAGGAGGTATCTTCTTTGTTAACAAAAGTAGTAGCAGAGTTTCCTTAAGGTACCTACAATTTTTACGTGACTTTGAACAGTGCAGCACGTATGCGTGGGGACCTGCCGTGCTTGCATATTTATATAGAGAGATGTGTAGCGCCACCGATTACAAAGTTAAATCAATCGAGTTGACCGGGCATCT
>NC_038253.2:18483928-18485866 GCF_000004515.6 Glycine max
GGGCATGGGAACGATGCCGGCCTTTGGCTCTAAAGAGAACGCCTCCGGTCATAGAAAATAAGCCACTCGGACACAGGTTTGTCGTTTAAAAAATTAGATTTGAATTAAAAATATTTAATGATGGAACGTGTTGACAATGATGATTTCAGGTTTATTGTAGGTGGCTGCGACGTAGAAATCAACATATTGACAATGATGATCTTAGAGTTTTCCGTCGCAAATTGGATCTGATGAAACGACATGAGGTAAGAACATCGTAATGTAATGGTTAAATGAAATGTTAATATGTTATGTTTGACTGAAAATTGACAAGTGTGTTGTTATACGCAATTTGTCTAGGAGCCATACACAACAACTGTGATGGCAGCGTTGCCTCCAATTTGTGTGGTTGGAAGTGTAGCCTGGTTCGCGGTGGTGCCACTGATTTGTTTCCATGTTGTTGAGTGGCACTAACCCGATAGAGTTTTACGACAATTTGGATTGCAACAACCTATTCCCGGGTGTCCTTCGCAACCGCAGAATCTCTATGGCATAACGCTCAAATACAAACAAGATGAGAATTGGTTCCACCTGTTGGCCCCAATGATTAGTCAGTGGAACAATCGAGCTGAGTTTAGGATCGACGTTTATCCTCGACAGGGGGGCCTACTGGGTTTTAACTCAGACTACATGGTGTGGTATAGGCGTAAAATAAAGATGTTTGTCGACCCAAACAATGCAAACACAACTGCATTGGTATTTATCTGTTTTTCAATGTTTAACTTCTAATTATTTTCTTAAGCATGAGCATTAATTTCTTGAAGCTAATAATTGCAGGGTGAAGTTGTGGAGACTTTACAGTATATGGTGTCACCACAAGGGAGGAACACATTGACAGTTGATGATCTCGTGCCTTACGTGGATAAGTTAGCGATTATATCAGAAGAGCAAGAGAGAATCACTGAGCCAATGTCACATGGTCCAGCATCAGAGCGTGAATTCCCAGCACAAGAGTTTCATATTCTTCAGTCAAGTGTTGAAACTCGGGGCATAGGCAGACGAAGGGAGCCTATTGAAGCGAAACAATATTCCCAACAAATGATGGAGCGTGGTCATGGAATGTATTACACGCCAACAACATTTTCCGAATATCCTTCACAGATGTATCAATATCCTTTTGAAGGTCATCACACTGATACTTCTGCGAGCGAACATTCGTTCGGTGGTGTTGTGGAAACACAACCTCATTTTTCATGGCCCACTATGACTCCTTCACAGCAGCACGATGCCCCCATGGCAACACCTAACGCCCCATTTGCTCCGCAATGGAATGTACCCGGAGCAATACCTGATATGAGCGACTTATTAGGTGTTGATTTGCGTTAGGAGTGTTCTGCTGAGGCTAAGCAAGCAGAAGCGGGGAGACAACGCGGTAGAAGAAATCCTGATCATCAAGCGCGAAGATGGGATCGACCATGTGGAACATCCTCACGACATCACGGACACCATAATGACTATTTTGATGTCTCTGTGTAAATTTGTTGTTGTTTGTAAGACATTTGATTTTGACAGTTAATCTATCGCATCTTATTTATTATGCCTTACTAATGTATAGAGTTTATGTGGCTCATCAAACTATAATAATAAACTAAGTTTACAAATAAAACTAAAGTAGACAAATGAAAAATAAGTAGTTTTAGTAACTAAAGCCGAACACCAACGCCATATGTGCAGATACTCCACATTGACTAAGACCATAGTTCATCATTGTAGATAGTTCTCCTTTACTATCAATTTGAATACCCTTAACTACAACATTGGACTTCCCAATTTCACTAAACCTAGGTTTAGGGTTGAGGTGTTATGCTGTAGGGTTCATCATTTTAGGGTTTGAGGGTTAGGGTTTGGGGTTTATGGTTTTCGGTTTGGGTTTAAGTTTTATGGGCATATACTAGGTGG